>NW_015540100.1:9460-22529 GCF_001515605.1 Sinocyclocheilus anshuiensis | reverse complement strand
AAATTCAAAAAAAAAAAAAAAAAAGCTAAGGAATCATATAATCAGGGTGTTAAAATAAACACAAATCTCACCTTTCAGAGCAAACATTAATAAAAATTTCTCAGCCAGGTTCGTCAGTTTGCAGTTCCCTTAAACATTTCCGATGTGGTCTGTGCCTATTTGCGGCGCGTCTTTATTTGGTGGTGTTGTGAGCATTTGCAGCATGTGTGTTGTTAAATTGATGATGTTTTCTTAATTTGCATGCGTTTTTTCATTTGCAGTGCATTGAGCTCTCTCGGCCGCCGTCTTAAACAGCTCTAAACAAATCTGTGGCTGGATTTTGATGAGAGACAACAGGAGATAGACTTTTTCACTTCTTCACTATGTTATTATGGATTATGGACTCGGATTTTAGTTCAAAAGGTCTTAATGATGGATTTGTTTCTTATAAACACACAGCTTTTGGCTTAAACCAGACAGTTTCATCTAGGGATGCACGATATTGGATTTTTGCACCTATCCGATATGCCGATATTTTTCAACTCATTTTGGCCGATACAGATATATTTCCTTTGTTTGGAAAAAACACCAAGTCTCTCCTGTGCAGAGATTATAAACAAATTATTTTTTACATTTTGGTTAGTTTTTAACAAAAACTTACTTGCTAGAATAAAAAAAAAACTTATTTTATAATAAGAGTACATTGAAAGCTTTGAAAATAACTATAAATCAACTATAAACCAATTACAGCATTTTTTTTTCTTCAGGCAGATGCAGGTAACATTTTATTTGAAAATTTTCTAATTTTGGTCAATAGCCGATGCAGATACCGATATATATTTCCCTTTGTTTTGAAACACCAAGTCTCTCCTGTGCAGAGATTATAAACAAATTATTTTTTACATTTTGGTTAGTTTTTAACAAAAACTTACTTGCTAGAATAAAAAAAAAACTTATTTTATAATAAGAGTACATTGAAAGCTTTGAAAATAACTATAAATCAACTATAAACCAATTACAGCATTTTTTTTTCTTCAGGCAGATGCAGGTAACATTTTATTTGAAAATTTTACATTTAGATGTAGATGGTCTAAAGCAAAAGAGTCTTTCTTAATCTGCTTGGAAAAAAATCACACATTAATGAATAAATCTATATATAAAAAATAATTTAATTTACAAGTGTCATTTTTATTCATGTAAGCTATAGCTTCTGAGCTTTAAATCAAAACATACTAATGATTTTATGACATAAATTACTGCTTTATTTAATCGAACACAATCTTAATGTTATTTGTGTATTTTACTTTCATTTTAATACAAGTAGGCCAACAGCGCCCCCTAAGTAAATAAAAGGCCTTACCGGATGGGCATTAGGACCCGCTGCTGCTGCACATGCTAGTGACTGTTGACTCTTATCACACACCAGACGCGTCATTCTGTGTTTGCTTAATTGCTTTCTCAGATTAAATACGGCGATCCAAAACAGTGAATCTAATCACCATTCTTGACAAAAGTTCGCTTCAAGAATGACCACACTGCTGACATGATTGTATTGCTAGCACACCCTGAGCACATGTAATTTATTCATCTTATCGGCAGGACATATTGGCATAATTTTTCATGGGCCGATGCTGATGTTTACATTTTAAGCCATTATCGGCCGATTCCGATAACGTTCCGATAATATCGTGCATCCCTAGTTTCATCTTTTTTTTTGATTGTGGCCGATGTTTACATTTTAAGCCATTATCGGCCGATTCCGATAACGTTCCGATAATATCGTGCATCCCTAGTTTCATCTTTCTTTCTTCGGATTGTGTGAATGTTCCTGAGATGGTCGTTCTGATCACGTGACGTCTGCGTGCGTCTGTTGTTCTCAGGCGAGACGGTGCGAGTGTTTCAGCGCAGCCGCTGTTACGACGGGACGCTGGCGGCGCTGGTGAAGGCCGGCGTGCGGCTGCTGGTCAGCAACGGTCCAGACGACTCCGCCGCTCTACTGACCGAACTCGCACAGGTGGAGCGAAGGAAAGGTGAGGCCATCAGCGTGCCCCTAGAGGTCAAAGGTCACCGGCAGCAGGCTCTCCAGTTCTACCTGACGCTGCCTCACGTGAGCTACGTCAGCGCGCTGAACATGTGCCATCACTTCAGCTCCGTCAGTCACATGATCAACAGGTGCGCTCATTCACACCTGATGCTCCTGAACCGCAGGTGTGCTTTATTAATGTGAGTCAGGGCCGTAACCACCATATCCCCCCCTAATAATTAGAAATGGCCAATCTGTCCCCCCAATATCTGAAACTTGTGCACTGATCTGCTGCACTCCATTACGCAGCGCTCTGTTTTTAGTAGGGATGTAACGATGAACCACGAGCCGGTTGAAAATCAATTAAAATATGTGACGATTCAAATCGGTTGAGATGCTTAGCAAATCGCGATACAATTGGAGTAGGAGTTTATATGAATGTATCTCTGAGGGGAACTGACTGTTCATAAGCACAGCTCTGCTTTGTTTACAGTGGTAACCCAGGAAACACTGTATCATTGCTGTTCATAAGCGCCACCTGCTGGCAGAGAGTGGATCTGCATCTCATTCAGCTCGTCTGCTGTTTCCTTCAGATATGTTTTATGTATAGTTTCACAAAACTAAAGTCAGAGCATTCTGTTTTTGCTTCAAATTTTGAAATTATAAGTCTAATTTAGATTCAAAACTGCTCGTGTTGCATGAATGCAGCATCTTTGTTTGGATCAAGATTAAAATGCAGTGGTTGCCTGTAATTTTAAATGGAAAGAGCTCAGACAAAGCCTTAGTTTGTTTATATGAAGAGATTTATTTTATTTGTGTAACTTATTTGATTTGGGGTTTGTTTTAAAATTTCAGTTTAGTTTTGTTATATTTCAATTTCACAAAGAAACGTGCAGCAATAGCCTAATCAAATGACACCTTTTCATTTACTGTATAATGTCTTCAATCTCATTTTGTTAAAAAAAAAAAATCGTGAGAAAATCAAAACGTGACATCAAAATAGTGAATCGAATCGTGAGTTGAGTGAATTGTTACATCCCTATTTTTTAGGATGACAAAAAGGTTTCAAAGTGACATTTTCCACCTGGCCTGCTCAGCGGTCTAACAGCGCTCGTCAATGTCAAAAATAATTGAGATAGCCAATCAAATCAAAGTAGGCGGGCTTTACTGTTCACAGAAGCAAAGCACGATTTTCAGCACGAAACGTCAATTTAATGTTGAAAGAGAGTGAGGTAAGATGAAGTAGCAAATCATTTAATATTAGTCAACCGACAGCTATATCCAGAGATGCAAACAAATAAACTTTTCCCCTCAAATATGGCTATTATGATTGATTGATTGATTGATTGAGCGAGAGAGAGAGAGAGATTGAATTTGCATGTGTGATAGTTACCTGAGTCTGTGCATCTCTCTCAACAAACAATGAAGCTGTGAGTTTTACTTCAAAATCAGCGATTTTACCCCCTCATTGCTGAGAAATATAGTGTAGCAATTCATGATTCAGTATAGCTGTTTTATTAATAAAAGTCAGCATTGACAGCAAGTTTCTGTGCGCAATCTCCGATCTCTGTGCATTAATAAAAGCAGCTCATTAATATAGAATGGTGATTAAACTGTATATTCATTATGTATATATAAATACACACATAGTGTATATTTTTTAAATGTTTACATGTATTTACATGCATATATTTATATTCATATAATTTATATTATAAATATTTTTAATATATAAATATAACATTTTTCTGAAATATATACATGCATGTGTGTGTATTTATATATATACATAATAAATATACACAGTACACACACATATATTATGTAAACAAAAACTTTTATTTTGTATGCGATTAATCATGATTAATCATTTGACAGCACTAATATATATATATGTATGTGTGTGTGTGTGTCCCTGCAGCACAAAAGCAGTCTTAAGTCGCTGGCGTATATTTGTAGCAATAGCCAACAATACATTGTATGGGTCAAAATTATTCATTTTTCTTTTATGCCAACAATCATTAGGATATTAAGTAAAGATCATGTTCCATGAAGATATTTAGTAAATGTCCTACCGTAAATATATCAAAACTTAATTTTTGATTAGTAATATGCATTGCTAAGAACTTCATTTGAACAACTTTAAAGATGATTTTCTCAATATTTAGATTTTTTTGCACCCTCAGATTCCAGATTTTCAAATAGTTGTATCTCAGCCAAATATTGTCCTATCCTAACAAACCATACATCAATGGAAAGCTTATTTATTCAGCTTTCAGATGATGTATAAATCTAAATTTCACAAAAGTGACCCTTACGACTGGTTTTGTGCTCCAGGGTCACATATAGAGTTGTTCCAGACATGGTTACGGTCTTGACGTGATTGAGGCGTTTCTGTTGTTTTTCAGTTCGGTGGACGAGCTGCAGGCATCTGCGCACATGAGCCACTCCAGAGCCGAGGATGTTTACCGCTGTCTGCGCTACAGCTGCGATTCGGCTCTCATGACTAACCAGCTCTAACTTATACTCAGCACTTTAATGCATTATGGATTTATTTTTATGAATAATCAGGATTATATCGTACCTTTATGTGACGTAAATGTTTTCCGTTTAGGAAAGTTCTGCCCATCAGATTATGAATGTTGCCGTTACGGTAATTCTGAATTATTTATGTTTACAGGTAATAGAGACTCTGTGTGAGCAGGAACTACTTTGAGAAATAAAAGAGCTTCATCTTTTTGATAACCGCTCGTCTCTTTTCTCCTTCAGTGTGTTTGAGATCATCAGGTTTGTTTGTGGTTTTGAGCCACTAGAGGCCGCTCTTCTCCACTGAACCTTCATCACGGCTCTGATCTTCCTCTCCATCATATAATCTGTAGTGTGTTCCAGTCAGTCTGAACATGCGGAGACTCAGGAGTAACCTGCTATCTTCACATTCATTCATGAGTGTTTGAGTTCATCGTCAGACAGTTAACCGTTTAAATGCCCCATATTTTGTGAGACAAATATGTTGAAGGGTAGAAGGTGTGTGACTGTTGATCTGTGCGTAACGCTGTTCCCTTGAGCTTCATGAATCAAAAACACTGATGAGCAGTCATCAATAATCTGCCTATGAAATCCCTCATAGTATTTACATTCATAAAAATACCGGAGAACGACAACAAATGATGCAAATATATCGTATATACAGGAGTATGTCGATTACAGGCATGTCAGAAACTAGTCACATGTTTAAGGTGCATGTAAAGATTAAATAACAATTACAAAATGACTCTTATGTATGTAAACATGTAGGACCATGTGACCGTTTCTCCAACAGTCTTTCAAGATCATCTGCAGATCTTGCGGTCTGAGAGTCCCTGCATTCATCTAGTTTCACTAATCAGGATTAAAATCGGGAAATCAACTTTGCATTTAAGGTTTACTTTTATGTCTAAATGGAAAGTCAAAGTTTGTACTTGACACACAAAATGTGCAAAAATTGTACTTATAGGGTTGTAACAGCTTGCCACTGTAACAGAAGTCAACTTTGCACTTCATTTACCCCTAAAAAGTGCATAGTAGTACTTTAAGCGCACATATTGCTATTCTAAGGTACTAATATTTACTTTTATGCATTTGGCAGACACTTTTATCTAAAGCGACTTACATTGCATTCAAAGTACACATTTACATTTCATCAGCTCTTGCTTTTCCTGGGAACTGAAGCCATGACCTTGAAGCCTTATGACTTGTATAATATTCACCTTTTAGGTGTAAATAAGGTACAGATTTGTCCCCTGAACAGTTCTGTCCCAGTCACACGCTGTTGTATCGTTAAAGATACAATTTTGCACATTATTTTGGACAGTGTGGGAACGGGATAAATAACTTGCAGACGTGTCACAGTTCTCTCATACGAGATTATTGAGAGACATTCTAAAAGGCTTAATGAGTTAAGACGGTGTTTTTATAAGACCTAACTCTGTAAACAGGTTATTAATAAATCATACTATGTACAGACAAGCAGATGAGTCCAGGATACGAACACAATGCGTTTAATAACACGTTAAGCGTTTTCTTCCCATAGGAAAACATCAATGTGGATGCATTAAAACTGTTTTATTATAGGCTCTGCTTGTCTGTATATGGTATGCTTTATTAATAATGTGTTTACTGAGTTTTGTCTTTCAAAAACACTGTCTTTAATGCATTAAGCCATGTTAAGCGTTTTCTTTATAATGTTATATGGGAGGAAAACGCTCCAACACCTAATTAAACGCATTGCGTTCGCATTCTGGGCTCATCTGCTTGGCTGTAATTAGTATGCTTTATTAATGGGTTTACTGAGTTTGGTCTTTCAAAAACAGTCTTTAAGCCACGTTAAGCGTTTTAGAATGATCCCATCGTCGATGTCCAAATCTCCTGCGGTACGTCGCTCTGGTTCTTCATCAGCGTCAGGCATTTCTACAGATGCTGATCTGGGAATCCTCGAACCCAGTAGACACTCATTCATCCCAATAATTCAGCGGTACGGTCCTTTAAACATAAAGTGGTTAAGATAATGTAAGGTCATTGTTCAGCCTTTGCGTTCGCTGACCTTTTCTCTTTATTAGACAGAGTCTGGAGTCAGGAGGAGGTTTATCGGGGCAGTGAATCTGGTTTCCATCTCAAGAAGATTCAAGTCTTCAGATCCTCGAGTCACAGGCTGCTGTGCTGCAGGTTGGGCTGCATGGGTTCGCAGTCCTTCATGCTGTCGTCGTTCTCGCGCATGTACATGAGGAAGAGTGTGACGGTGGCGAATGTTGTGGCATTGACGGGAAACGCTCTCAAGAGAGTCGAGGTCAGGCCTCGAGTGAAAGTTCTCCATCCTTCCCGCCGCCAGCTCTGACGGACGCAGTCCACGATGCCGTCGTACCTGTTGGCTCCGCCCACTCCGTCCGCCTGGAGGCGGGACTTGATGACATCCACGGGATAAGTAGAGATCCAGGACGCCATTCCCGACATGCCGCCCGCCAGGAGCAGCTTGGGAATGATGTAGTCGGCGTCAGCGTCGCAGCCCAGCGCGCGCGTCAGCGTATCGTAGGCGAGGAAGTAGACGCCGAATCCAGGCGTCTCGCGGATGACGGTGGTCACCATTCCTCGGTTTATTCCTCGGACTCCCTCCTTCCGGTGGATGCGGATCAGGCAGTCCAGAGAGTTCCTGTACATCTTCCTGGAGGCGCTCTTCTCGCCCGTTCCCTGCATCTGCATGCGGGTCTTGGCCAGCTCCATCGGGCAGCAGATCACACACTGGATGAATCCGGCCGCTGCGCCCGCTAGGAACTGGTGCAGAGGCGTATCCGCGCCCAACACTCGCATGGCGTTTCCCTGCATGCCGAAGACGATGGCATTGATGAAGGTCAGGCCCATCATGGGCGAGCCGATGCCCTTATAGAGGCCCAACATCTGGAGTCAAACGAGAAACAAAGACAGTAGCTATGTTTACATCCACCTATTTTTATGTGCATTTTGGAATATCGCATAAAAAAAAAATGCTGGATGGAAACGCCAAGATGTGCCTAAATTCTCAAAATGAGCATAAAAAACTTATGCCCTCAACTAAGTGAGATAAATGTCTTATCCGGTAAGAAAACATGCTCATAAACTACAATGGAAACACATTTACGAAACAAGTTCCACCTTGCGGTAGTTAAATTCACATCTTTGGGTGTGAAGAGTTAATGTCTAGAGAACCCAAAACCCCTCGTCTCTGCACCTGCGGACAAGTATAGATGTTCCCCGTGCTAAATTTAGCTCCGCGTGCTTGTTCCTGACGTCTCGGGTATCTCCTGGAGTTCATGCCTGTCAAACATCTCAGCGTTACTGAACCTCGAACACATGCACTTCTAATCAAATCAGCATCGTTTGATTAATTCGTGTTCCTGGAGATGGTACGCTCCTGACAACAAAGCTTCCAAAATGTGGTTTTCACAGTAATGCCATAGAAAAACCATTTTTGGTTCCCCAAAGAACCTTTCAGTGATCAGTTCTTAAAAGAATCATTTTACTTAATCTTTAAAATAGCATACTACAAATTTAAAGAACCCTTTTCCTCAAAAAAAAATTTTTGTACAAGTGAAAATGATTCTATGGATGTTAAGGGTTCTTCATGGAACCACCAATAAAGAACTTTTATTTTTAAGAGTGTAGAACCGTTTTTGGTTTCACTAACCAGGATTAAAATCGTGGATTTAACTTTTTACTTTATCTTTGCATATGAGGTTTACTTTTATGTTTAAATGGAAAGTCTTAAATTAAGAGCAGAACTCTTAAAGGGATAGTTCACCCAAAAATGAAAGTTCTGTCATTAATTACTCGCCCTCAAGACGTTCCAAACCCGTAAGAACTCCGTTCATTCTATGTCGTTATTTTAGTTTTCTTTGCGCACAAAAAGTATTCTTGTAGCTTCGTAAAGTTACAGTTGAACCCCTGATGTCACATGGACTATTTTAATGATGTCCTTGCTATGTTTCTGAGCCTTGATCGTGTTAGGATCCTTGCTGTCTATGCAGGGTCAGAGAGCTCTTGGAATTCATTTAAAATATCTTAATTTGTGTTCTGAAGATGAACAAAGGTCTTACAGGTTTGGAACGACATGAGGGTGAGTAATTAATGGCAGAATTTTCATTTTTAATAAGACAACTTTGCATTTTATTTACCCCTTTAAAAGTGCATAGCAGTACTTTAAGAGCACATATTGCTACTCCAAGGTACTAATATTTACATTTATCTCAGCGTTACTGAACCTTGAGCACATGCACTTCTAATCAAATCAATATCATCTGATTCATTCATGTAGCACTTAATTAATTCATGAAGCAACTTGCAGTGAACAGTTGTTTAAAGAACTATTACTGTGAAGGACATTTTAATGATCTAAAGAACCATTTTCCACTATACACTTTTAAAAATAAAGTTTCTTTATTGGTGTAGATGAACCTTTAACATCCGTGGAAACTTTCCATTCCAAGATTCTTTAAAGTGGAAAAGGTTCTTTGGATTATTAAGATGTTCTTCACTTTTAGATCTGTCCACTTGTAGGTTCTTTGGGGAACCAAAAATGGTTCTTCTATGGCATCACTGAAAATCCCCATTTGGAAACTTCTTTTTTTTTTTTTATCCAATATGAAGATTCCATGGATGCTAAATTTTTTTAGTGTCTTAATTTTTCATCAAAATTAGTTCCCCCTCTGAAATGACTTTCTCTTTTCAAGAAATCAGATAAAAATTATTGATACACTGCAAAAAAAATGCTTATCTTAGTATGTTTGTCTTGTTTCTAGTAAACAAGTAAAATTATCTGCCAGTGGTGTAAGTAAAATATTCTTAAAACAAGAGAATTTTACTTACCCCACTGGCATATAATTTTACTTGTTTTAAGTAGTTGTTTTGCTTACCAAGTAAATGCATCTTAATAGGGCTGCCCTCGACTAAGGATTTTTCTGGTCACTAGTAGTCGTTCATTTTAAGCATTAGTCGACTAATCGCACGTTTATTAATAAATCATTATAATGAGCCTTTAATTGCCTTCATAGCCTAATAAGCGCTCAAGCGCACACATAAAGCTTGCCACAGCGCACCGCAGAAGCTATGATTATGAATGTGTCAGGGGAAAACAGTAAGGAGGCTGCATTAACATTTTAATAATTCACTGATAAACTAGTGCTTTCTTTGTTCTCGGTTTAAGAGATGAAGTCGGCGACACTGACTCGTCGTCTCCACAGTAGTGGATGCGTCTGCATGTTTCACATGGATTACATATTCTGAGAATATTTGTTTTCCGTTTGAATTGGTTCATTTGAAAGTAGACATTTCACTCTATAGATATATTTTAATGTCTGTAAGGCAAAGATATACACGGAGTTTCGCGCTCAAGTTCACAGAGACCGAGACGGCAGAAAGCGCATCCTGTTCGCTTTCATTATTTCACGAAAGCGTGATTTGTTGTTATTGTGAGTGCACACAAATAAACACAGAGTCTTTACAGATTTGAAAGATGTATTACTCTTATCTGTATGAGCAAAAATTACGGAGTATTTTAAGAGCAAGTGACGCACCGGCGCCTCCTGCAGTGAGCGCTAATGTTCAGCTTCCACACAGACACTTGAATAGTGGACATTCCTCTAGCTTAACATTAGATTGAGCGGCCATGTAAAGTTGCTAATACTTATTTCAGATGATAAGCCATATTTGTGGTGGATGATTGATAGGCGAGCGTTTGGACGTCCTGCCGGATGCACTGTATTACCTTTTTTTTTTTCCTGCGACTAAAAAAATGTTGGTCAACGAAGCCTCTTCTATTAGGGGGCAGCCCCTACATCTTAATTTAAGAATTTTTTGATATTTAGAAACAAGACAAAAATACTAAGTAAGATAAGCTTTTTTTTTTTTTTGCAGTGTATGATCAGTTTTTGTCTTGTCTGTGAGATCAGTGCAAAACCAGCCTGTTGAGCTTTCAAAGACGTCATAAGGATCTCTCGTCATTAATCCTACTCACCGATTCCTGACGGACGATGGACTGGAAGCAGTGATACGTGCCGCGGTACAAGGGCTTGTCCACGCTCTGAACCTGCAGTCTCACCTAGAAAATGGAATTTTTCCCATTAAACCTGCTGTGATCAGGCCACGAGTGATGGTTGAGATGGAAAAACACAGCAGAAATCACACAGAAGTGAATGAATCTAGAGCTGATGTTTGACCATATTCAATAAGATTCCAGTCCAATGGAAAGAGAGGAACGGACCCGGGCTTTACTTACGAGGTTAACCTCCGAGCGGCCAGTGTAACAGCCTCGCTCTCATCTACAAAAAAGTGACACTTTTGCTGTAAAAGACCCTTCAGCTGTGAACTCGTGATCAGAACAAAGGCACCAAGGCAAGACGTATCTTGCCCTTTGCCTTTAAGTACAAAAAACACTCTGGGTTTTAGAAAAGTGTTAGTTTTACGGCAGCGGCTCACAGAAACACACACATGCAACTAATGACAATAACAGACCATAATACTCAACACAATACAGTCTGAGCATTCTGTCTCTCAGCTGATGCTTTTTAATGCAGGTATATCATCTAAAGGCATGCGTCTTGATCAGGGTTAATACGCATTTAGGCATTCGATGGCTGCTTTTATCCAAAGTAACACATCGCATTCATTTCAATAAATGCGTACAATCTGTTCTTGCACAGGAACATACAACCCTCAAGCTAAAACATTGAAATATTAAAGCCATTTATCATTTTAATTAGATTTTAATTGATTATACAATCTAATAGATGGCTATTTGTCAAACCGTGAATGCAGAATCTGACAAACGTGACTGACTTTGTAAGACAATTTGTGCACATGCGTTTGGTGTTTAAGATGAGCTTTAGTAGTAGATGCACTCTTTAAAATAAAGCAGTTTTTGCAGTGATGCCATAGAAGAAGCATATGTGACCCTGGAGCACAAAACCAGTCATCAGGGTCAATTTTGTGAAACTGAGATTTATACATCATCTGAAGCTGAATAAATAATCTTTCCATTGATGTATGGTTTGTTAGGATAATGATAATAAGAAATGTTTCTTGAGCAGCAAATCAGCATATTAGAATTAGATTGAATTA
Source organism: Sinocyclocheilus anshuiensis (assembly GCF_001515605.1). NCBI lineage: Eukaryota > Metazoa > Chordata > Actinopteri > Cypriniformes > Cyprinidae > Sinocyclocheilus > Sinocyclocheilus anshuiensis. The sequence continues at coordinate 10,906 of NW_015540100.1, read as the reverse complement.
GAATAAGATTTCTGAAGGATCATGTGACACTGAAGACTGGAGCAATGATGCTAAAAATCTAAATATTGAGAAAATCGTCTTTAAAGTTGTTCAAATGAAGTTCTTAGCAATGCATATTACTAATCAAAAATTAAGTTTTGATATATTTACGGTAGGAAATGTACAAAATATCTTCATGGAACATGATCTTTACTTAATATCCTAATGATTTTTGGCATAAATGAAAAATGTATAATTTTGTCCCATACAATGTATTGTTGGCTATTGCTACAAATATACCCCAGCGACTTATGACTGCTTTTGTGCTGCAGGCTCACGTATATGCTTCCCCAAAGAACCTTTCAGCGAAAAAAGTCTTAAAAACCATTTTTCTTAATTTTTTAAAATAACATTTTACAAATCTAAAGAGCTTTTTTTCTGCTATAAAGAATCTTAAGGTTCCATGCATGTTGAGGGTTCTTCATGGAACCACCGATAAAGGGCCTTTATTTTTAAGAGTGTAGAAGAAGCATTTTTGGTTCCTCAAAGAACCTTTCAGTCAGTAGTTCTGCTGATTTTTACTGGTTTAGTCAAAGCAGACGTACCTTGACCGTATCAAACGGATGTCCGACCAGCACACCTGCGGCTCCTGAAACATGAACACCTGAGAGTGAGTTCAGACTGTTCGAACACCGTCAGCATGATTAGGAACGTGTCAGAGCTGCAAGCGACTGATGCAATGTGTTTGAGCTATGAGTCTGAGGTCAGCTCTTCAGCCTTGACCCGTGCGAATGAAAGACACCTGCGTCATTCATGCATGAGGCAAGAGCTGTTTGACCAATCGATGTAAACATCACACGATCATCATCTGCAGACTGCAAAACTATCTCACAGACGTCTTCATGCTTCTCAGGTTCTCATCTTCAGTTCTTATCACACTGCGAAAACTGATTCTCTTAGTATTTCTGTCTGGTTTTCTAGTATAAATATCTAAACATTCTTCAATCAGGATGCATTTACTTGACAAGTAACATGACTTAAGATATGTCTTGTTTTCTGAAAAAATTACAATTTTGTTAGTTTTAGCTTAAAACAAGCAAAAATATCTGCTAGTGGGGTTAAGAAAAATAATCTTAATTCAAAGGCTAAACAAGATTATTTTTCTTGCCCCATTGGCAGATATTTTTGCTTTTTTTAAGCTAAAACTAACAATTTTGATTTTTTTTTTTTTTTTATGAAAACAAGACAATTATCTTAAGTCACTTGTCAAGTCACCTTTATTTATATAGCGGTTTTAATAATACAGATTGTGTCAAAGCAGCTTTACAGTATTAAATAGTGTCAATGCAAAAGGACAATAGTAAACACTCAATTTTCAGTTAAAGGCAGTTCAAGTAAATGCATCTTGATTGAAGAATGTTTAGATATTTATACTAGAAAACAAGACAGAAATACTAAGAGAATCAG
>NW_015540100.1:4051-6114 GCF_001515605.1 Sinocyclocheilus anshuiensis | reverse complement strand
ACTGTAAAATTGGGGTAATATGATCATATTTTCTTGACCTGGTAAGGACTCTAGCCGCTGCATTTTGGACTACCTGTAGCTTGTTTATTGAAGATGCAGGACAACCACCTAGCAGTGCATTACAATAGTCCAGTCTAGAGGTCATGAATGCATGAACTAGCTTTTCTGCATCAGAAACAGGTATCATGTTTCGTAACTTGGCAATGTTTCTAAGATGGAAGAATGCTGTTTTTGTAACATGGGAAATATGATTTTCAAAAGACAAGTTGCTATCTAATATAACACCCATATTTTTGACTGTAGAGGAAGTAACCGTACATCCGTCTAGTTGCAAACTGTAATCCACTAGATTCGGTGTACTGTCTTTTGGTCCAATAAGTAATATCTCTGTCTTATCTGAATTTAATAGAAAATTATTGGTCATCCAATCTTTTACATTTTTAACGCACTCTGTTAGCTTAGATCATTTAGAAGTTTCATCTGGTCTTGTTGAGATATATAGTTGAGTATCATCGGCATAACAGTGGAAACTAATCCCGTATTTTTTAATAATATTACCAAGGGGCAACATGTATATCGAAAATAGCAGAGGACCTAAGACAGATCCTTGTGGCACTCCATACTTTACTGGTGATAATTGAGTTGAAATGACTGAAGACTGTTGGCGTGTGTTAAAGACGCTTATGTTTAACTCATATCAGGGATTTACCCATTAACACGCTTTCTGTCAGGTGTGTGTCTGTTTTACAGATGGACTGTGAATGCATCAGGTGTTAAATGCACCATTTACTCGTGAGAATGTTCACTGGATCAGCAGTACTGTAATGACATTAAACATCAGTGTGTCATTATTTATTGGTCACAGGCAGCTTTATTAGACACGAGCAGAGCAGCATGATGATGATGATGGTCTCGGTGGTTTCTGTCTCTAGCAGTTGAAGTGTAGTTTGCGAGGGCTCATGAACTGTTGTACGATCTCGTCTGTCACGAGTTTGCGTCTCTCCTGATGCGCGGCGATCATGGGCTGAAGCGTCTCGATTAAACTCTTCTTCAGTTCTCCAGTGAGCAGTGCGCCGCTGCTGTAGTCCTGCAACACAACAACTAGTTTACTATCACAACAACTAGTTTACTATCACCCAGATAATAGCTCTGAAGGTTACACTTTCCAGTAAGGTTTCGATTTTTAACATTAGTTCATATGTACTCCTACAGCACTTATCAATCTTAGTTAAAGTTCAACATTCACTAATACATTATTAAAATCTAAAGTTCTGTTAACAGTAGTTAATGCACTGTAAAATGTTTTATTAACTAACATTAACAAAGGTTAACCCTTTAACGGTCATTCCCATTTTTGAACAGACGTTAAAGTGCACTACCCAAACTTACATTTTTATAATTCATGAACGAAAACATTTTGTAATATGATTTTGGTGTAAAGTTTCCATGGTAATGCAATGTCTCATTTTAAAATGGTTTTTAAAGGATGAATTTTGAGATTTTAAGTGTTCAATTGATATATAATTTATGATTTCTAAAGCGTGATTTGTGACAGAGGTCAGAACTCCTGTTCTTATGTAGATTTTTTAGGTGCACTCTTGTCACAAAATAATCTATTACTTTTCCTACATAATTTGTAACGTGTAAAACTGGTGAAATATCTATTTAGTAGTTTTAGACCTTACCAATGATATATAGTTTGTCATGATTAGATTAGGATTTATTTGCATTATAGTGAAGTAAAAAATATATATACACACAGTGGTGTGAAAAAGTGTTGGCCCCCTTCCTGATTTCTTATTTTTTTGCATGTTTGTCACACTTTAATGTTTCAGATCATCAAACAAATTTAAATATTACACAAAGATAATGCAAGTAAATACAAAATGCAGTTTTTAAATGATGATTTCATTTATTAAGGGAAAAAAGCTGTCCAAACCTACGTAGCCCTATGTGAAAAATTAATTGCCCCCTCCTGTTAAATCATGAAAGAACTGCAATTAAGCACATTATTTTAGAAAGCTGAGTTAAATTTCACTAGCCACACCCAGGCCTGATTACTG
>NW_015540100.1:0-959 GCF_001515605.1 Sinocyclocheilus anshuiensis | reverse complement strand
CTTGATCCAGAGCCAGTTACTGCTTTTTTCAGCAGCACTTGATATGGACTTGATGGCCTGTTGGAGAGAGCGACCCTTCACCCCTATTTTTCTCAGCAAACTGGTGGTAGATGTTGCAACAAAACCCCTGCATCCCACCTCTACTGGGAAGATGCTAGTCTTCCAGCCGTTCTGGGATGCTTCAGCTGCCAGGTCGGAATATTTGTTCTTTTTCCTCTCATAAGCCTCTTCAACCCCCTCTTCCCATGGTACTGTTAATTCGACAACATATACCAGCTTTGTTGTTGGAGACCACAGGACCATGTCTGGCCGGAGTGTTGTAGCCACTATTTCTGGGGGAAACACAAGCTTCTTATTAAGGTCCACTTCCAATTTCCAATCCCGCGCTGATTGCAGGAAGCTTGCATCTTTAGGTGTTGTACGATTCTCTTGATGTTGGCCAGCTGGTACGAAATTTGTGAAGTTAACCTGTCCTGCCAATGTTTGTGGGAGGTTGTTTGTGGTGGTTCGTTTCTGTTCCAGTATTGATGCCAGCTCTCTAAGTACTTGGTTATGCCGCCAAGTATAGCGCCCTTGGGTAAGACTTGTAGTGCACCCTGATAGAATGTGCCTTAGGGATGCAGGTACTTGACACAGGGAACAGGCGGGATCTTCTCCATACCACTCTTTCAGATTTTGAGGGGAGGGTAGCAGGTCGTATGTGGCTCTGATGACAAAACTCAGCCGCGCTCCATCCATCTGCCAGATGTCACGCCAGCTGAGCTTTTTCTTCTCCAGGCCCTCCCAGTTGGTCCATTTCCCCTGCTTGGCCATTGAGACGGCTTTGGCATGTCGCTCACCCTCCTCCTGTCTCCTGACTTCTTCTGCCACTAGCTGTCTCTTCTGCACTGACGTTGCTTTGTGCCACAGAGGAGTTTTGGGATGAGTCCGAACCCTGCCCTCCCATGCTGTACTTGTCC
>NW_015540099.1:613-1485 GCF_001515605.1 Sinocyclocheilus anshuiensis | reverse complement strand
AGATAGATAGATATATAGACGGATAGACAGACAGACAGATAGATAGATAAGACATGACTAGAGACATTTGACTGGTCCTCACTAGTTAAAAAGCCTTTTAAACTCAGCCAAAATCGATTTTATTTAAATCTGTTTCCATTTAAATCTTGTGTTTTGCACAGGCTTCTGTGATGGGTACGTTTAGGAGTTGGGTTAGGCCATAAAAATATCACTAACCTGATATAAAAACAATGGAAGTTATGGAAGTATATGCAATGTCTTCACTAATAGTGAAACAAACACGTGTGTGAGAGACAGAGAGTGTGTATTTAGAAAGAGAGAGAAAGAGTGAGTGTGTTGTGACACTTGTGTGTGTGTGAGTGTGTGTTTTACCTGAAGCAGGAGCGGTGATACAGGCGTCCCTTCACCAAAACCCTCTGAATGAGATGAACACATGTGTGACAGACACTACAAACTCGCTTATCGGAAGACCTGATCACATCTGATGAGAACTGAGAGAATGACAGCAGAGAGATGAATTATCAGACAGACGGACGGACAAGTAGATGGGCAGACAGACAGACTAGTGGACAAATGGACAGACAGACAGGCAGGCAGACAGACAGACTAGTGGACAAATGGACAGACAGGCAGGCAGACAGACTAGTGGACAAATGGACAGGCAGGCAGACAGACAGACAGACAGACAGACAGACAGACGGATAGACAGACAGACAGACAGATATATAGATAGACGGATAGACAGATAGATAGATAAATAGATAGATAGATGGATAGATAGACGATAGACAGACAGATAGATAGATAGATAAATAGACGGATAGACAGACAGACAGATAGATAGATAGATAAATAGATAGATAGACAGACAG
>NW_015540099.1:0-121 GCF_001515605.1 Sinocyclocheilus anshuiensis | reverse complement strand
GATAGACAGACAGACAGACAGACAGACAGACAGATAGATAGACAGACAGACAGACAGACAGACGGATAGATAGATGGATAGACAGACAGACAGACGGATAGATAGATAGACAGACAGACAG
>NW_015540098.1:838-1164 GCF_001515605.1 Sinocyclocheilus anshuiensis | reverse complement strand
GGCGTCGCCCAGCCGGCAGCTCTACAGATGTCTGCTATCGAGTCGTCCCGCACCAATACCAAAGAAGATGCCACTGCTCTCGTAGAGTGAGCTCTCACTCCGAAGGGGCATGGTAACCGTTGGGCCTGGTAAGCCAAGACTATAGCCTCCACTAGCCAGTCAAGGCAAGGCAAGGCCAGGCAAGTCTTTGTTTGGAGACAGCCTTTCCCTTCTGCTGTCCTCTGACGCAGACAAAGAGCTGGTCTGAAGTCCTGAAGCTCCGCGTACGGTCCACGTAAATGCGCAGAGCGCGAACGGGACAGAGCAGAGCGATGGCTGGGTCTGCC
>NW_015540098.1:0-727 GCF_001515605.1 Sinocyclocheilus anshuiensis | reverse complement strand
CACATATCCAGGCCGGGGTCTCAGGACAACGTGAGAGTTACCCGTTCCGAATTCTAGGCACGAATCGTCGACCGAAAATGCTTGCAGGTCCCCTACCCTCTTGACCGAGGCCAATGCGGTGAGGAGCACTGTCTTTAACGACAGAAACTTAATCTCTACTGACTGCAGAGGCTCGAAGGGCTCCTCCTTCAAGGCCGCCAGGACCGAGGGGAGATCCCAAGAGGGTAACAGGTGAGGGCGCGGAGGATTCAACCTCCTCGCCCCTCTGAGAAACCTGATGACCAAGTCGTGTTTTTCCAAAGACTTACCGTCTACTGCCAACGCGATTTGAAGCGGCGCAGAGCAAGCCATACTGCTTGCAACTCGAGGCAGTTGATATGCCACTGCAGTCGGGGCCCCGACCAGAGCCCCGCAGCTGCATTCCCATTGCACATGGCACCCCAGCCCCTGGCCGAGGCATCTGTTGATACAACAACATGCCTGGATACTTGCCCTAGGGACAACCCTGTCTGAAGAAAGGCAAGATCTGACCACGGGCTGAAGGTCTGACGGCAGGACGGGGTGACTGAGACACGGTACGTGCCGTGTCGCCATGCCCATCTCGGAACCCAGTCGTGAAGCCAACGCTGAAGTGGTCTCATATGAAGCAACCCGAGCGGCGTGACAGCGGTTGCGGATGCCGTATGCCCCAGGAGCCTCTGAAACTGTTTCAGTGGAACCGCCGTCT
>NW_015540097.1:660-787 GCF_001515605.1 Sinocyclocheilus anshuiensis | reverse complement strand
TGTTGTAGCCTATATATGCTCTATTCATTCTTTTTTAGAAACCTCCGAACTTTTCAATTTTAAACGTTGTAAAATTTTAAACAAATTAAGCGCGGTCCACTGCTGCACACGTGCCACAATATCGACA
>NW_015540097.1:0-188 GCF_001515605.1 Sinocyclocheilus anshuiensis | reverse complement strand
CACACAGCTGCAATTGCAGGTTTTCAAACAGAGATGGCGACAAAGAGGCAAAATTTACAGACTGCAGCTTTAAGCAAGGAATTTAAAAAAAGAGTGTGAGGTTTTGCTTATATTTAACTGACATTTTTATTTATTTTTTATTTATTTATTCAGTTTTAAGCGAATCCTTGTACTCATCTCACATTCTC
>NW_015540096.1:410-1586 GCF_001515605.1 Sinocyclocheilus anshuiensis | reverse complement strand
TTTAAATGTGAATTTAAACCACAAATTAAATGTGTAATATCATTTAATTTCAAAATTCTGTCAATATATCTGTAAAGGCTGTTTCACATGATTTATGTCAACATTCCCAAATGCAGTGGAGTCTATGGAGTGAAGTGTCAAGCTACAGTGGTCAAGTGAGGTAACACAATGCTCAAAGTTCAAACTAATTTAGCTTTGACGCTACTGGGTGCTAATTAGAGGACAGCTTGAATAATGTATAATGACATGTTCAGTCCTGGTGTGAAAATCTAAACAAGATGGAAGAGAGACAGATCCGGTGTGTATCTAGATGCATCTAGAACATTCAGATAATAATCATATTACACACATCTGATTTATTTATTTATTTTTTACTGGAAATTGATATATAGTACAAAAAAGCTTTTCTGTGGTGCGATTGGCAACCTTTTTTTTTGTTAGTCCACTTTAGACCTTCTATACTAACTATAAGTTACTTTTCAAGCAACATTTCAACTATCTCATTAGAATATTAGTAGACTGTTAGGGATAGGGTTAGTAGATTAAGTCAACATGTACAGGCATGCGGATCCATGTGCAAGCTTTTATTAACTGACGAGACGAGAGACGTGCGGATCCATGTGCAAGCTTTTATTAATAAACATAGTCAAAAACACAGGCAGGGTCGAACAACAGCAAACAGGTAGGCACAGGCAAGACAAAAGAGCAATCTTAAACGGGCTTGAGTCAGAGGACAGCAAAAGTAATCCAGAGGGCTTGACAAGAGGGCTAATCCGTAAACGTGAGCATAAATCCAGGCGAGAAGCAAACACAGTCCGAAAGAGCAAGCAAAGGGTTAATCCAAGATACGTGGCAAGAATCAGGAACCAGGAAAACAGGCAAGGCAAGACTATGACTAAACTATGAAAAACTAGAAACTGGCTCCGTAGAGTAGCTATCGCTAGGAGAGTGATAAACACTATACAATACTCGGTGACTTGAGCAGGACCTGAGTGGGTGTGTGTGTAATAGCTTTCAGATGAGCATGTGATTGGTTACAGCTGTGTGCAATCAGTGCAACGGATGATGGGAAATGTAGTCCAGGGTATAGTGTAACAGTCTGTGTAGTGTGAGAGTCCATGTAGTGAGTGGGTGACCTCTGGTGGTGAGTGAACGGAAGTTCATAGAACGGATTCA
>NW_015540096.1:0-184 GCF_001515605.1 Sinocyclocheilus anshuiensis | reverse complement strand
AGGACAGAGCCGGTAGTATGGGTGGAACTGAGGACCACCTCAACAGAGCAGACGGAGCAGCAGACCACCACGGTGGAGCAGAAGACCACCAGAGCCAGACAGCAGACCACCACGGCGGAGCAGACAGTAGTGATGTGATGTTCGACACCGAGGCTTTGAAGCTTGTATAAAAAAAACGAAACAT
>NW_015540095.1:1075-1397 GCF_001515605.1 Sinocyclocheilus anshuiensis | reverse complement strand
AAACAAATGAGATCTCTGAGGACCTCAGAAAAAGAGTTAATGTTGTTCATAAGGCTAGAAAAGTTTTCAAAGCCATCTCTAAAGAGTTTGGACTCTACCTGCCAACAAAGAACACTCTAAAAGCAAGATGTGTAAAAGTCCACTAGGTTTCAAAGGACTGTAAGCTAACTTCTAAGCAACCAAAGGCCTTTCTCACATTGGCTAATGTTTGTGAGTCCATCATCAGGAGAACACTGAACAACCACGGTGTCCATGGCAGAGTCGCAAGAAGAAAGCCACTGCTCTCCAAAAAGAACATTGCTGCCCATCTGCAGTTTGCTAA
>NW_015540094.1:0-1199 GCF_001515605.1 Sinocyclocheilus anshuiensis | reverse complement strand
CGAGCCCACGCATACTTACTAAATACGTCGATACAGGTCAACAAAAAAAATAACGTCCATTTGTTTCTTGAGATTTTTTATATGTCTCTTTTGTACCCCGTGATCTTTATCGGGGTCGCACGTGTGCTCTATGGCCGTAAACATCATTTTAATCATTTGTTGTTTATAACGGGGCATAAACACAACGTCTCTGAAAAAATTATTTCCGCTACACACAGACCCCATGTTGTCACGGTCACAGTCCAGATGCTGACACACTGCTTTGCCAGAGATCCACGGCGTCGTAAATGACTTTCTTGTAGTCCTTGTCCAGCAGCTTTTCCCTGATTTCTTGTAGCTTCGCGACGATGAATGGTTCGTCTCTTAATTCGTGGAGGATGGCCCCGGTAGTTCCTTGAATCCTCAGACTGTTGTTGGACTTCAACCCGCAGCGGCGTAGAGTGAAGTCGATAATGGTCTGAAGATCGGGCTTGAACAGCATGAGACACAGTTCGTCAACGCGTGAGTAGAAATAATAGGCGGGAGGCTCAAACAGACAGGTATGTTGCAGCTGGCTCGGATGGTCCATTGCACAACCCTCGCACTCCTCCCTCAGCTTTTTGTCGATGATGTGTTGCAGCAGCAGCACGATCGTAGCTTTTATGATTCTGAACCCGACTCCGCTGAAACAACCGTCTGTGGTATCGAACCCCCCGCTGGCTGCAGAGGTGGCGCACAGATCCGATAGGAAGGTCAGGTTGCAGTACCCCAACTCCGTGCAGAATTTATACAACCATTCTTTGTGCAGGTCGGGTGAGTGGGGTTCTCCTGTTGGCATATGGTCGGTAGCATTATCGTCGGTAGACTCGAGGTTGGAAGGAACGTAATCACATTGTGAAGCAGCGTCTTGAGACATGATGAAAGTGTGATGTGGAAAGGGGTTTGACTTGCTGCTCTTTATAGTGTCTGTAGTAAATGGGAGGGGTCTGCAGCGCGCATGAACTATTGCAAGGAGAACTCTTGGGAGTAAACAGCTGCGTTTTAATTTTGCAGTATCCGTCACGCATGTCGCACCATCTGAACATTTTGTTGATACTCGAAAAAAGAGCGCTCAACAGATGTAGATCACGCCACTTGAATAAAAACCGTAGGGTGTACACTTCATGGTGCTCATTATGAGCGCTGTTTTCTGAACAATTGCAGAGCTTAGTCTTGTCTTC
>NW_015540093.1:0-479 GCF_001515605.1 Sinocyclocheilus anshuiensis | reverse complement strand
CACACACACACACATTCGTAACATTTTGAAATTAAGTTTATGGAATTTTCTTACGAGGTGTCTCTGTGTTGCAATTGATATTGTATATTTTTAATATGGCGAAGACATCGATAAACTTAAACTACACTTTCCTGAGTAAAAGATTGTGCTAATTTGCTAATTTTCCGGCACCGCGTTGCGCGCCATTAAGAGACCGGAGCAAAGTTTGTGAGTCCCGGGGCGACGCTGAATCGAGCACCGGTGAAACTGACACGGCCTTCGGGGAAGAGCAACATGAGACGGAGGAGGATTAAACCGGTAAAAGACGCGGAGGAGCATGTTATCGATGCCACCGACAAGACCGACGAATTAGAGGCTAAACACATAAGCGATTATAAAGGTAGGTTACCATAGTTCTACTGCAGTGTTTTACAAATGTACTATTGTTTTACATGTAACGTTAACAATCTTTTAAACATTACGCATTCAAACTACGATCA
>NW_015540092.1:642-806 GCF_001515605.1 Sinocyclocheilus anshuiensis | reverse complement strand
AATCCAAGGTTTTTATTTAGCACAGTGGCTAGTTTAACAAATAACAAGACACCACCCGATCTAAATATTCCCCCTATATATTCCCTAAATATAAGTGTTTCCTGGTTTTGCCTTGCCTTGTCTGTTTTCTCGGTTTCTGATCTTGTTTTCCTGGATTTATACCT
>NW_015540092.1:0-419 GCF_001515605.1 Sinocyclocheilus anshuiensis | reverse complement strand
CGTCTCACGTCTTGTCAGCCCCGTAACAGAATACTCGGCCACACAAGGATCCAGCAGCTTTTCACACGGACATTGGCCAGGTATGGATATGGCAAGACTATTATTAGCCCTCGAGCAGGGCACGCGAACGCTTGAGGACTATGTACAAGAGTATTTAGATCTATCTTATTTCTCTGATCTGCCAGACTGTGTCCTGATAGACTTTTTCTGCGAGGGCATTAATCAGCCAGTAAAGTCAAAGCTCATTCGAGAGGGTCCGCGTTCGTCACTATGTGAGTTTATGGATTATGCGTTATTGACTGTTGGCTCTTTGTGGACTGTGGGTATCGCGGAGGAAGAACGTGATACCGCGTCTGTGCCTGAAATGGCAGCCTCACCAGAGCGCGCTCACATGATGGCGGCGACAGCGGAGCCCATTC
>NW_015540091.1:0-793 GCF_001515605.1 Sinocyclocheilus anshuiensis | reverse complement strand
AATGGCTTATATTGCTAAGTGTATTTACCTCTTCGGGCTTATCTATGTTTCAGTCTTTCTTTTGGTCTATCTGTCTGAAAGCTACGAGATCTCTTTTTTCCATTTAAAACAGCTGAACAATGAAAAGTTTGATCAGTCCTCGGATGCATGTAAAAAGTCTGGTTAAGATTAATCATCTTATTCATGACTGTTGGACATCTAGACATTGATATCTCAACATATGTGTCATCAAATGAGCAGACAAGAATAGTTTATTTGAGTTCGGGACAATTATAGGCCTATAAAACTTTTTTTTACTTTTTCTTTGTTTTGTTTTTTTACTATTAATGATCTATTTTTACCTAAGCCAGATGCATACATAAATCAAAGAATGAATAAACAATAGTCAGTCAACCTGACAAGTCAATAAATAAGAAAATAAAAAGATAAACAATTAAAATATAATCAGAGAGATGGGTACTATTGTCTACATTAAAAAAAAACTATATTACCATTTGTTCTTATCGATTGTACTTAATTGTCAATAAATATAACTGTAATGTATTGATTCATTTTTTCAGTGTTTTTAAATAATGTCATATTACAGAAAAATTTGTAATTTATGTAATCCAATTATTTTAATATTTTATCATTTCCTGGGAGATTTATTTAACATTCTTAGATCTAAAAATGTTCTAAGTAGTTTTTCTCTCTCTTCATCTTCTCTTTCATGTCAACTATTATTCCTCATTGTCCCATGACAAACTTACCCTCTGTTTTTCCCCCATCTAAAGGCTGGCATGAGATTTCTCAT
>NW_015540090.1:414271-415611 GCF_001515605.1 Sinocyclocheilus anshuiensis | reverse complement strand
TTTTATTGGTACTCAGTTATCAATAATGGTTCTTATTATTATCGTTAAAAAAAAAACATTTTTTCTCCTTAATATTTCCTGGAAACATTTTTATGATTCTTTGATTAATAGAAAGTTCAAAAGAACATAATTTATTTGACATATATTTGCAACATTATAAATGTTTTTACTTTTATCAATTTAATGCCTATATGCTGAATAAAAACCAGACATTTCTATTAAATAACACACACACACACATCAAACATTTGAATGGTTGTATATCATGGTTTCTGAATATATTAAAGAGCATAACTGTTTTTCAATGTTGATAATAATCAGAAATGTTTCTTGAGCAGCAAATCAATCAGCTTATTGGAATGATTTCTGAAGATCATGTGACACTGACGACTGGAGTAATGATGCTGAAAATACAGCTTTGATCACAGAAATAAATTACAGTTTATAATATATTCACAAAGAAAATAAATATTTTAACTGATAATAACTTCTAAATTGTAATTCAATTTATTTCTGTGATGGCAAAGCTGAATAAATAACTTTTCATTCATCAATAAATCCTGAAAAAAGTATCACAGGTTCTCAAAAAAATTCAGCAGCACAGCTGTTTCCAACACTGAGCTTTGATCAAAGCAATAAATAATATTTTGAAGTATATTAAAATAGAAACCCATTATTTTAAATTTGAATGATTCACAATATTTCAGTTTTTCCCTTTATTTTTGATCATATAAATGCTGGCTTGATAAGCAAGAGACATTAAAACATTTTAAAAACATTAAAAGTAGTAATGTCTCCAAACTTTTGAGCAGCCCAGTCCCCTTATTAAGCAGGCAGAATGCTTTAAGGTGCATCCTGAATGATAAAAACAGAGAGGGGCACTGAAGAGACAGACATGTATTACATTATATTGTTTGGTATGGTTTTTAGTTATAAAATCTTTGCCAAAAGATGCTTTTATTTCTGTTAACAGTATGCTCCATGTTAATTGAGTAAATTAATTGAGAAATTGTCCAGCAACACTATATAACAATTTGTTTCAATTTCAGGTTCCAATGTAGACTGTCAAATAGTAAGGTGAGTCCTTTTTTTTTTTTTTTTTAAATGTTCAGTGCAGGTTGAGTTATTCAAGCTACCTGAATGCCACAATGGATAATTGAGTATTGATAATATTGAGTGCCTGATAATGTTACTAGTGCTGTTCAAAACTGTCTGTTAGGACCGATTGTGGCTTGCAGCTTTCTGGAGAAATGCTCCTTCAAATAACTTCACACTCAGCATCCTGAACAATATACCTGTTATGACAGTCATAATGCTATAGTCTGTGTGCCATTTGGGCA
>NW_015540090.1:411883-414146 GCF_001515605.1 Sinocyclocheilus anshuiensis | reverse complement strand
TCGGACTCGGAGACACGGCGTTAGGCAACTTAACTCAGAACACGAAACTCTCAACGGAAAAGAAAAGAAACTAAAGTAAAGAAATAGAAGTAAAGTTTGACGAGACTAGGTGGCGTTTCTCCTCATGGTTTTGGAGGAGCTGGCGTGTAAGCCAGAGCATGCTCAAAGAGCGCAAAAAGCGATGACTGAAAAGCACGGCTAGAAGCCATGACCAAAAAAGCTAAAGAGCTAAAAGGCGCGGTGACTTAAAAAAAAAAAGCATAGCTCAAAGCTATGACTAAAAAGCCGCATGGCTACAAGTGATGACTTGAAAGCACATAACTAAAAAGAGCGAAAAACTAAAAGCTAGACGCAAAAAGCAAAAAAAGCATACTAAAAAGCAATGATCTGATGGTGTCCTGAGTATTTAAACTGGGCTCTTGGACACATCCCAAATGGTGTTTTGCCCAATTAGACACTGTCTTAGCTCGGGGTGTTGCTATATTTCTCCTCGCAATTCATAAATCAAATGTTATCTCATCAGTCACATGTTCCGAGTTTTCCCGCTCTTGCAGAGTATAATTTTGGGCATTTCTATAACAAGAATATGATACATTTGACAAAGAATTGATTGGAAGAAACATTTCAAGCAAGAAGATTCAAACACACACATCCTAAACATGAATATGAACCCTTACGCTATTCAATAGTTATTAAAAAGACATACACAATAAGTAATTAAAGCATGATAGTTTAACGTGTGGGTTACATACATGATATGGAGTTAAGCAATGGACTGATATTAGTTTATAAGCCTTTTTGAGTTCATTTTGGTGCATCTACATCTGTAAAAGACAGTTTCTGTACCATTTCTCTGAACATAAGGACATGTTCTGTGAAGACCAGAGGTTAAAAGGTCTGTAAGGAATCTCAGTCTGTTCTTTGTCATCGAGGTGGGGGGAAAAGTAAATCCGAAGAGCTCGTGACCGTGATTACTATCACTGGTTTACATGTGATGGTCATGCTGTGCATTTCTTTGACCATTAATCTTGCTTACTTGCCCCAAAATTGACAATCTCCTTGGAATTGTCAATAAGTGTTCTTTTGTTTAAATGCTGTGAGCTACTCAAAGCTGCTAGTTGGTGGACTTGCTTCAGGCTTGTGGCGCCAGGACCTGATTTACGAACATCCTGTGTCTTGGGCCTTTCTGTGGAATTCGGCTCCTCGTGTTTCAACCATGTTCTTGATCGAATCTTAAATTGTCTGATTCAGTCTGATACCCTACAATGCTATTGAACTTTTTGGGGCCACTTTATTTCACATGTAGTTGTCTTTGCACCTTTCAACAATGCCAGACTGGTGGAATTGTTTTATTCCCCATTTGATGATTGCCTTTTTCTTTCCGGTGTGCTACACTGAAAGTATACAGCTAGATCAGCCTGAGAAGACTTGTCACCAGTGTCAAGTCTGAGTTGAGATACAAGTAATTGAAATAGAAGCCAAAGTCAAATCTCAAGTATTTTGTCTGTAAACCCATCCAGACATTTTTTTTTCTTCTGTATGTAGAGATTATAGTGTAACTCAGTAACAGGAAGTTTAAAAATGATGGCACTGCTGATTACCCAGCATGCTTTGCAATCAGAGCACGTTAGAGCTGATTGTTTATTAAGGTATTCTTAGCTATATTTCAATGTAATAGCTCCTGTTGTATTTGTTTGCAGTGGTGGACAGTAACGGAGTAGCTTTACTTCGTTACTGTACTTAAGTACATTTTTCAAATATCTGTACTTTACTGGAGTCGTTTTATTTTGAGTAACTTTTACTTTTACTTCACTACATTCCAAAGCATAAGATCGTACTTTTTACTTCACTACATTTCATAAAACTTATCGTTACTCCTTACAATATATCACGTGCTCCGAGACGTAGAAGCGGTGTCTGATTCCAGAACGAACTGATTCTTTTCAATGAACCTTTTAAATCGGTTTGCAAATCGCACCAAACGATTCATTGACGAATTAGAATGAACCGATTGCAGCTGTTCTCAAGTCGACAACTCACTGATTCAAATGAACCGTTTAGTGTGAGTCTCCAGTGAACTGAATTCACAAGTAAGAACCGGGAGATCTTGTGAGTGCGCGCACGTCTGATGCTGCTAAAAGTAAGTTACTAATGTCGAATTTTAGGATTAATTATTGTAACTGAAAATCATATTTAGGTAACTGTCAGTTGTTTGTGAACTAAATCTGCTGTAAAGGGTGATCTATTTAAGCCCACTGAAATG
>NW_015540090.1:408186-410710 GCF_001515605.1 Sinocyclocheilus anshuiensis | reverse complement strand
TTTTGGTTTGTATAAAAAAAAAAAAAAAAAAACACTTTCGGCTTTATATTTTATTTTATTTTATTGTTTTTTTTTTTCTTTATCAATAAATCCATTCTAAATAAAGTAAATGGTGATAGAAGTCGTAATGTAAATATAATAATAACTGTGTAAAGATAGCTAAGTTTCAATTATTTTAATGCAGCAGGACAATTTACACCACTAAATTAAGAAGTATAAAAATAAACAAACTTGTAGTAATCCCATTACAATTGCTGTTCTTATTAAAATATAATTACTTACTTTACATGTTAGTTCTAATTAAACATTTATCTAGTTTTAATTTCTATTTACATACACTCAATTGGATAGAATCATATCTGCAAGATCGGCTTCAGTGTGTTAGAGTACAACATCATCAATCAACTGATCTAGGTACATCTACTGGTGTTCCTCAAGGATCTATTTTGGGTCCACTGTTCTTTGCTCTATATATAAATGATCTTCATTTTGCATGTCCTGGTATTAATATGCAAATGTATGCAGATGATACTGTAATATATTTACATGGTAATAGTTTCACACAAGTTGCAAATGAACTTAGATTCTATGGTTAATGTATCGTTGTATCATTGGTAAATGTATCTTTAATGTAATGTAAAGCTTCCGGCTTCACTACCGTTCGGACGTTCTTGCTTACTGCTCTGTTACTTGCTGGACTTCCAAAACAGGCAGAACACACAGCAGAGTGTCATCACGGGCCCCCTCAGCATACAGCCGGTGAGTCCTGTGAATCTAGTGAATCTCAACAGTTTATACCAAGTGTAGAGGAACAAGCCGTAACTGGTCGACAGAAAAATCGGTGGCACAAACAGGGAGTGAGACCCAAAGGCATCAGATTGTCACGGGTATCTTGTATTGCTGCCGTAGCATCCTCTACCCCAGATTCGGCTATGACAAGGCTTGCAAACACTGGTATTCTACCACCCCCTATACATCTTGAGAACAGATTTGAAGCATTAATGAATGCGGGTGATGAATCCCCAAATGTCATTAAACATGGATCGGATCAGCCAGCAGCTAACATCGCTACTTAACAGACGGTGATTATTATTTTTTTTTTCTTTTCTTTTATGTAAAGCACTTTGAATTACCATTGTGTATGAAATGTGCTATATAAATAAACTTGCCTTGCCTTGCCTATCGGCATGGCTAAAAAAGAACTAAATGTGTCCAAAACAAGTTTTTTTTTTTTTCTCAAACAGTATTACTAAAGAGACATATTTATGTTTCAGGGGTGAGGCTGGAGTTAGTGTCTCAATATAAATACCTTATACTGATTGATTCTAAACTTACATTTAACGCTCAGGTTAAAAAGGTTTGTAAGCAGGTTAAATTCAATCTCTATAATTTTAGGTTTACAAGAGAATATATTTCTCACATGACTTACTGTTTAACAACCTGGTCTCAGGCGAGTTTAGTGACTCATTAAAGTCATTAGAGTCCTTCTTCAAACGTTCACTTAAAGTTCTTGACAAGAAACGTGTACACTTTCATCATTGTTCAATATTGAAAAAAATATATAATCTGCTAAATTGGGAAAATATGATAAAGTATGCAAATGTATGTTTGATGTATAAGATCATTTATAGTTTAAATAAAACATACACAGACAAAACCAAATTAAACCCTGCGGCTCGTGACGATACATTGAGGTCTTAAGACACGAAACGATCCGTCTGTGCAAGAAACTGAACAGTATTTATATAATTTTTTACCTCTGATCCACCGCAATGTCCAACTGTCCTGAGCGCGTTCACAACACCCAATGAGTGACGTATACGCACGACAGATCGCTTCCGCTCATACGTCTACTATGCCAGAGCACGTACACTCGTCACGCGCCGGATGTTGTGAATGCGCTCAGGAAGTTGGACAGCTGACGCATTGACACGTACACACTTCCTTAATAAATTATTTTAAATTTAATGGCAACTTACCTGCTGTTAAAACAAGCCGTTTTGTGAAATTTTTGCATGACTTTAAATGTATAATATTTACAGTTAAGAATATATCAGTGCAATGTAAATTATGCACTGGGGATACACATCTATTTAACGGTACAAGCGATCTGTCAAAGCTCCTGACATGTCAACTGTGCATAAAATTGTATGCTTATGAGCATATGATTTTATTTGATGCATTTTATATAAAGTTGAGTGAAGCCTCCACCTCTGTGTACATAACAGAGCCATCTTGCATCTCCTAACTAGGTTAGGATACCTCTCCAGTTGTCTTAAATAATTTAGGAGCTGAGACCAAGTTTTAACACTTGTGAACATTTATGAATAACATGTATTCTTAATTGTACTATAGTAGTAAAACTGAAAATAATAATTGTTTTAGATTTTTGACACTTAATAAGACCAGGGCTCTGAACCGGTTCAATGAACGAAAACAAAAACCGGAAACGAACAAAATTTTGACAGGAACAGGATCAGAATCAGAAACTAAATCAAATTTTATAGTTCCGAACAGAATCGAA
>NW_015540090.1:407387-408126 GCF_001515605.1 Sinocyclocheilus anshuiensis | reverse complement strand
AAGGTTAATAACGTTATTTTATCGTTCCATTTAATATTTGAAATTTGCTGTCAACCAATCAGGAATTCAAGTAGTATGGCCTATGCAAATGTGAAACTGACGCATCCAGCCAGTGAAATGCTCGCGCTCAGCTTTAATTCATAGGTAAGTCGTAATGGCAATGCATTAACCGTCAACCGAGTGGAAAACTCAGGCGCTCCTCTTCCACAACAAAGCCATTTCATTTAACCAAGGATAGTGTGAGATGGAATCAACAGATCGCGCGCAGCTGCAGCGCTTGTGAATGGAGAAAACAGAATAAAACTATAGGCTTACATAAAAATGAATAGCCTATATTGGCCTATACACTAAATGTATTTAACTTAAATCATTGACAAATTAACAAAACGAAAAATAGCTTTCGGTTTATTGTGATGAAATCCAAAGTTCACGGAAAGGAAAACGAGACAGCAGAAAATTATTTTAGGAGGACTTTTGTGGCCAGCGGTTTAGACATTAATGGCTGTGTGTTGAGTTAAAGTGTCAAAGTGTAATTTCTTCAGTGTTGTCACATGAAAAGATATAAAAAATATTTACAAAAATGTGAGGGATGTACACACTTCTGTGAGATACTATATATATATATATATATATACACTGTAAAAAAAAATTCAGTAAAATTTATGGTAAAAAAATGGCAGCTGTGGTTGCCGGAATTTTACCGTAAAAAATACGGTAGCAACGTTTTAGGTTTTACGGT
>NW_015540090.1:398421-406954 GCF_001515605.1 Sinocyclocheilus anshuiensis | reverse complement strand
TATATATATATACACATATAATTAATTCTATACGATGCTAGAGACTAAGGGTGCGTTTCCCAAAACATTCTTAACGCTACTTCATTCTTAAGTTATACCTTAAACTGTACTTTATCATCAGAGATGGGAAGTAACGAAGTAGAAATACTTTGTTACTGTACTTAAGTAGGTTTTTCTGGTATCAGTACTTTACTTCACTAATTATTTTTCTGACAACTTTTTACTTTCACTCCTTACATTTTTATACAAATATCTGTACTGTCTACTTATTTGATTTTCAAACCACGCTTTTTTACTTTAGTTCAATGTGCGCCTTTTTCAAAATAATGTAATACAGAAAACACAATCTCCCATTCTATTATTTCCTGGCTATCAGGCACCACAGACGTAGGCTAGTCTACGAAGCTACCACGGAGCAAGGCAGAAGGGAGTAAGAAGAATGATTAACATTATGGATGAGACAGATGGAATTTGTGATATCGACATGACAGAGAAATTAAACATTCACAGGGCTGTACAGAGTGAAATATGTCGAAAAATTGGTCTGTTCAATTAATACATTTATCACAGTAGCACACGTACGATAGTTCTGCATGTGTGTGAGCCTGTTTACAAATCTGTTCACAAACAAAGAAAACATTTTACGACGTATTTAGTCCAAATTCACTTAATAACATCAGTCAAGTGTTTGAAATAACTTCCTTTTGTGATCTGACATGGTTTCATATCATAGAACGAGGCAGAAATCATGCTAATTTATAGTATTCTATACAGTGATAAAAAGCAAAGTCAATTAACAGTGCATTATAAATATACTATATTTTTATAAAAATACCTGAGATGGCTTGAAGAACACAGATAAACCATATATTGTTGCAATCGTATGTTTATTGTATTGATGTTTCATCAAGTAAAATGTCTCAGGTTATGCATGTAACCATTCCCTTATGGTTACTCGCGCTGCGTTCCCTCGAGGGCGCTATGGGAAACGGAATACCAACGCCGCCATGCTGAAGGGGTGAGTGCCTTATTGGCTGAGCTAAGACAAAGAATCAAAGGAGTCCTCACCCCTTTGGTTCTCAAGAACGGAGGCCTAGGGTCTAATACAGATAGAAAGGTCACAAAGCCCCCGGTGCACACCCTTACCATAAGCATGGATTTCAGAAAAGGCACAAAGCAGTCAGTGCATGCTCTTACCTTAAGCATGGATTTTAGAGAAGGCACAAAACGCATGTCAGCATGATGACACTCTAAAAATAGAGGAGGCCTAACTACGCCCCACACTCAGGACAACTTGAAAGGAGGCTCACAGAGAGCCTACTATTCACAGATGCTGTCCTAGCAGAGCTCTGGTGAGCGGAGGCCTCAATGAAGATAACTCTCTGTAGCGAGAGGAGGCATGAAGACGCTCGCAGTAGATGGCCGAGCTCTAGGAGAAGAGGCCTCAGCATGACGACTCTCTAAAATGAGAGGAGGCCTAACTATGCCCCACACTCAGGAATACTTGCAAGGAGGATCACAGAGAGCATATAAATCAGAGATGCTGTCCTAGCAGAGCTCTGGCAAGCAAATGCCTCAATGAAGATAACTCTCTGTAGCGAGAGGAGGCCTGATGAAGCTTGCAGAAGATGGCCGAGCTCTAGGAGAGGAGGCATCAGCATGATGACTCTCTAAAACAAGAGGAGGCCTAACTACGCCCCACACATAGGATACCATGCAAGGAGGCTCACAGAGAGACTACAACCTGGCTGCCATATCACCCTGTAGCCCAAGACTGGTTACCCACTAAAGCTAAGCACAGAGTGTTATTCCTGCTTCCTGTTATTCCTGCTTCACATTGTTATTCCTGCTTCCTGTTTCCAGTGCTGCTGGTTTGTGATTGTAGCTCAGTGTAGCTTTGTTTTTCTGTAAAATCTCTATTACTCTCTGTTGTTTAAAGTGATAAAATATAACTTAATTCCCACCATATTTCTGATATTATCTATCAACCTAATCTGATTAATTTGATCGTTCGCTTTTATTTTAAAACCGCGAGTGCAGCGCATCTGCAGCACGTTAGCATTCGTTAGCTTGTCATTAGCGTTTCCATTCGTGCCTATTGCTGTTTTCTTTCTTTTTTTTTTTCTTTTTTTTTTTCTCTCTCTCGCTCCGTTTTTTTTTCACAAGTTCATCAAACAGCTGTGGTAAGTAAGAATCATTCATCAATCACGGTAAGTAATGGCTTCTTCTCCTGCTATTATTGTTTGCACCGCTTGCCACATGTATAGTTTATCTCTCTCTGTCGGTGACGAGGGATTCACATGTGATAAATGCAGGGAAATAGTTAGGCTGACAGAGAAGATTTCAGAATTAGAGACACGCATCCAAACTTTAATTGAGGACAGTAAGAATGTGAGGGCTCTAGATACGGCTTTGGAAGCGACTAGCTCAGGGAGTCCTGTACATTGTTCGTTCCGGTAACAGAACCTCCGCAGCAGGGCAACTTGGTGACTGTGAGGCGGCATAGTCGCGGCTAATTAATGCTGTTCAGTTGCTTTGACACAATCTGTATTGTTAAAAGCGCTATATAAATAAAGGTGACTTGACTTGACTTGACTAAGCAGGGCTGAGCCTGGTCAGTACCTGGATGGGAGACCTGGGAAAAACTAGGTTGCTGCTGGAAGAGGTGTTAGTGAGGCCAGCAGGGGGTGCTCACCCTGTGGTCTGTGTGGGTCCTAATGCCCCAGTGTAGTGACGGGGACACTATACTGTCAACAAGCACCGTCCTTCGGATGAGACATTAAACCGAGGTCCTGACTCGCTGTGGTCATTAAAAATCCCAGGATGTCTTTCGAAAAGAGTAGAGGTGTGACCTCGGCATCCTGGCCAAATTTGCCCATTGGCCTCTGATCATCATGGCCTCCTAACAATCCCCATATCTGCTGATTGGCTTCATCACTCTGTCTCCTCTCCACCAGTAAGCTGGTGTGTGGTGGGCGTTCTGGCGCACTATGGCTGCCATCGCATCATCCAGGTGGATGCTGCACACTGGTGGTGGATGAGAAGATACCCCCTGACAATGTAAAGCTCTTTGAGTGTAATGAATTATTATATTATATTATTATAACCTGCAAAAATGATGTCCTAGCGGAGCTCTGGCGAGCGGAGGCCTCAATAAAGACAGGTCTCTGTATAGAGGAGGCCTGACGATACTCACAGTAGCCACAGAGGCTCACAAAAAGCCTAACAATTCAGCAAACAATAACTGAGCTCAAGGAGTGAAAATCTTAGCATAACGACTCTCTAAATTGAGAGGAGATTTAATGACTTAATTCCTAGTTTAAGGCCAGACGGTGACTGAGGCTGAGGTGTGTACTTAAATAGTGTGCTGATGACATTGATAATGAATGACAGGTGAAGGTAGTTAATATTCGGGTGACTGGGAGCACTGAGTAGTGGAGATGAGAGAGCTTGGCCGATCTGTGACATTACCCCCCTCTCCATGGTCCGCTCCAGCGGATCGAGGACCCCGATGTCGAGGTGGCCTACCCTGTGCTTAAGGAGCTGGACGATGTGGATGTTGTTGATGGAATTCAATGAGGAGATTCCAGAATTTCCTTGGCAGTGTAGATGGGATCCTCAATGATCTGAGGCACAGGCTGGGGCCAGGCTCTGTGGAAGAAGCAGACACAGGTGGATGGTAAGGTTTTAGAAGGGAGATGTGAAAGACTGGATGCATTTTATACTGTGAGGGGAGTTTGAGTTCATAGGTGACAGGGTTAATTTGACTTACGACCTGGAATGGACCGATGTATTTGGGATTTAGCTTATGACAAGGCAGGCGCAGAGAGCCATACAAGCTGTCCAGGTTAAAGAGTAAAGAACAGAGCCCATCTGGCTTGTCGAGGATTCATTCATAAGTCTGGCTTCTCTTAAATACTGTTATTGAGTATAATAAATATACTCAAATAAATTGGTGAGAACTGTGAAAGGATGTCGAGCTCCCTCTAACCAGTGCCTCCACTCTTCAAGGGCGAGTTTAATGGCCAGGAGCTCACAATTTCTAATATCATAATTTTGCTGCACCGGGGAAAAGTTCCTGGAAAAGAAAGCACATGGAAGGAGTTTTGTTGACTTCTCCTGGTGCTGATACAAAACTGCCCCCACTCCGGTAGTAGAGTCATTGACTCCCACTACAAATGGTTTCTCTGGATCTGTCTGATTCAGCGGAGGAACAGTAGTGAAAGCGGCTTTCAGGATCTGCAGAGCTTCTTCGGCTTCAGGTGTCCAGGACAGAGAATTGGGCTTGCCTTTTAACCCTCAGGGGTCTGAGGTGATTTTGGGGCCCTTGAGATGTTTTGACATGCCCTGACATTTGTGCTTATTTCAGCTAGTTAGTTACATTTACATTTACATTTAGTCATTTAGCAGACGCTTTTATCCAAAGCGACTTACAAATGAGGACAATAAAAGCTGTCAAAACTAACAAAAGAGCAACGATATATAAGTGCAAATGACAAGTCTCGGTTAGCCTAACGCAGTACACGTAGCAAGGTTATATATATATATATATATATATATATATTACACATACCTTTCTATCAAAATTATCTAACATTATCAAGATGAATTTGTTCTGACACAGTTTAACTCTGAGTTCTTGTCATATTTTATTACCATTTTCTAAACTATAGCGAATAAACTGTGATAATGTGAGAAATGTTGAAGGTGTCTGAATAAATTTTGGTTTGACTGTATCTATTTGATAAATGAAGTTAACCAACTAACATTATACATACCCTTTTGGTTTCTGTACCCAATATTTAAAAAATGTACAAATGCAATAAAAATATCGGTATCGGTACTCGGTATCAGCAAGTACCAAAAATAAAAGTATCGGTATCGGGCGAGTACTGGAAAAAGTGGTATCGGTGCATCCCTAATTGTAATGCATTACTTTTAAAAGTAACTTTCCCCAACACTGCATCTAAGTATGTGAGTTGTTTACTTACTTTTTTAAATGAGTCTTCCCATTAATGCAATTATATTGTTCATTCAGGGGTATGTTTCCCAAAAGCATCATTAGTCAACTATGGTCGCATGTTCCGCGAACGTGGAACGCATGAACACAAGAGGCGGGATTTATTGCATGAACCAATATCAGCCGAACATAACCAGGCATATCCAATCATATCGCGATGGAGGCATTGCCTCCTCTCACATGATTGTCCCCCATTCATCTCAGTTACCCCCCACCAAAGTCACTGCACACTTTAGGGGGTCTGTTAAAACTCAATGGGCTCAGGAGAGGCGAGAGAGACGCGGACTCCCACTGTAACTTTTTACGTACTGTTGTCGCTGTTGAACGATGTTTCTTTAGAAAAAAAGAGTGATTTATACACTTTTCAATGTTATATTTTGTAATATTGGCGTTGTTTTATTTTTGTACTGTATTTTTTTTTCTCATCTGTTATGGAAATTTTTTATTTGGTTAATTTGGCATTGATTGCATTAATCTCATTTAAGTACATATTACACAGCATATGAATGTTGAATGTATTTTTTAAACATACAATGATCAAGGTAGTATATAGTCCATAGGGACATTGAGTTATTTTATGAGTGGGCCATGAGGTGATGACAGACACCTTCCCTTCGTCCATCTTGACTAATGTCCTGCTGATTACATAGCCAAGGAAATGGATGGTACTCTGATGAAAGTTGCATTTCTTTGCCTTGAGAAATAACTTAAAAGGCATAATCCGTGATGGAACTGTTTCCCTGTTGCAGATGATAGAGCTGCTCGCAGACAGAGGAATCACCCACTGGATGGCCAAAAACTCCCCTAAAATGAGAAACAAAACTGTGAAGTGATGCAGTAACAGGACCAGTTTGGTACCACATCGTTTCAGCCGACTGCAAAGCATGACCAGATAAATGTGGCAAAGCCCAGAAACCTCTGCAGGGCCTTGCGGGAATCTGGAATTGGCCAATCTACCACAGCCTGAATCTTGGCGGGATCCATACGCACCCTCTCAGACGATAAGATGTACCCCAAAAAGGGAACAGACTGTGCATGAAAGACACATTTCTCTGCCTTGACATAAAGCCCATTCTCTAGCAGCCTCTGAAGCACTCGCCTGACGGGCTTAACATGTTCCTGGAGAGAACAAGAAAAAATCAATATGTCGTCCAGATAGACATATAGAAATTGATCGACCATATCTCTCAACACGTCCACGACCAGTGCTTGGAAGACCACGGGGGCGTTGGAAAGCCCGAAAGGCATAACCAGAAAAGTGCCAAAAGTGGGTATTAAAAGTGCCCTCTAGAGGTATTAAAAGCGGTTTTCCACTCCTACCTCTCCCTTATGCGGACCAAATGATAGGCATTACGAAGATTCAACTTCATGAAAAAGGAAGCACCCTGCAGTCATTCCAAGGCTGAAGACATCAACGGCAAAGGATAGGTATTCTTTACCGTTATGCTGTTCAGTCCTCGATACTAAATGCAAGGACGCAGGGACCCATCTTTCTTTTCCCCGAAGAAGAACCCCGCACCTGCAGGAGAAGAAGAAGCCTGGATGATTTTGGCTGCCAGATAATCAGAAATATATTTCTCCATGGCATCCCTTTCTGAAGTGGAATGCGAGTATAATCTGCCTTTAGGAGGAGTCGTACCTGACAAAAACTCTATGGCACAGTCATAGGGACGATACAGAGGAAGAGAAGCAGCTCGAGACTTACTAAACACTCACGTCAGGTCAAGATACTCAATGGGCACGTTTGACAGGTCCATGGGTTCATCCTGCAACACAGAACAAGACACAGATGGACAGACAAACAACAAACACGAGGCATGACAATATTCACTCCAAGAAGAGACCGTGTTGGAATGCCAGTTGATATTGGGGTTATGGAGTGAAAGCCAGGGATGACCCAGGATGACTGGAGCCAGGGGAGAGTCAGTTAAGAGAAATTGTATTTCCTCAGTGTGGTTGCCAGATGTTATGAGACTCACCGGTCTGGTAGTATGAGTGACGGGTGGAAGAGGTTGGCCACTGAGAGCACTGACTGATATGGGATGGGTAAGTTGAATCAATGGGATCTTTAACTTGTGAGCAAAATTGGTGTCCAAGAAGTTATCCTCAGTTCCAGAGTCTAATTAGGTTTGACACGAGAAATGAGAACAGGTCCACTGCAGTCTGACTGGAAGAAGAGTGGCTGTAAGAGAGGATTTTTCAAAAGAAAGCCCACCCATCAGTAACCTCCTCCCTACTGACGGGCTTTGGCTTTTACTGGGCATTGTGCAGCAATATGTCCCGCTGTACCGCAGTAAAAACATAATCCTTGAGACCTGCGTCTCTCTTTCTCTGCCCAGGAAAGATGAGTTCTGCCCACCTGCATGGGCTCAGAATCAAACACGTGACCAGGCAATTCACTGGAAGTGGCAGAGCAAAAATCCTCTGTGTAGGTGACTGGGTTATGCAGGGTTCGTTTATCTCGATGATGCAATCTAGCGTCCACTCAGATTGCCAGATCAAGTAAACCATCCAGAGAAGTAGGTAATTCCAGAGAGTAGATTTCACTTTGGATGCTATCGGCCAGTCCATGCAGGAACATGTCCCACTGCGCTTCCATGTTCCAGCTGCATTCATACAAGAACAATCATACAAGAACAGTAATGGTATACACAATGTCCTGAGGAGATGTGTGTTCATTCACAGAAAGGTTTTTCTATGAATTAATTAGAGAAGAGTCCATTTTTTATGGGCATTGTGTGTCTTTCCTAAGGGTAAATGAATTGTGAGTTTCTCTGCCCGCATTCCTTTGGGCAATAAAACCAGTGATATCAGCAGTGGTTGCCATGGAATCAGAGGCATGTTCTGCTTTTCTGAGGTGTTAGATGCATTTCGGGGGAAGGGTCCATACACTGTAAATTCCAATTAGTAAACCTTACTTAAAAAAAGCATGCAAACCGATTGCCTTGAAAAAAAACAAGTGCAATAAGAATAATAATTTGTAATAAATTTTAATTAGTGTTGTAAACTTACATGCAAGTTCTGGTAACTCAGAATCACTATTTTCAACAACTAAATGAATAAGTACAATATACTATGGGCGTATTTCAAACAACTCTTTTATTTAAGTTGAGCCAACTCATGTAACATTTCCTGCAACTTGGAATTTCTAAGTTGTATTTACTTAAACAGCAATCTGATTTACTTGCTAAAAGCATGCAAACCGATTGCCTTAAAAAAAAAAAAACAAGTAAGCGTTACTCCACTAACTTGTAGCGAATCAGCTCAAAGGGTAAATATGAATAATTAATCATAACTAGTTATAATTAATTATAAATATTTAGATCCGCTGTAAGTATTTACTTGACCTCTCAGGGTCAACTGTCTGTCAATTCTAAGAACGTTAATTTCCTGGTTAAGGGAAATAACTTTATTACTGTACAATACTACACAGAGCCTGTAGCATAAATCTGCATGATTAGGGACTCCAGTTATGAGCAAACAATGAACAACGTCAAGTGTGATACAAGTAAG
>NW_015540090.1:396454-398315 GCF_001515605.1 Sinocyclocheilus anshuiensis | reverse complement strand
TAAAACTTATGAGACAGACACATAAGATTGATTACTGGGTCTGCTTGCAAGCAATGTTTAAAACGACGCCCCCGTTCTAAATTACTGCTCGTACTGCATAAAGTAGGAAACTATTATTTTCCTGGCCATGTGACTGCTGGGATTTTTCTGGCTAGCTTGTCAAGGTCTCTGGGGGTCACATCATGCGCTGCTGCAGGGATGCTTGGAAGGGACCCCCTCCTCTCTGTGGTTGCTGGAGGTATTATGGTTCTGTCTGCTGAGTTGTTAAGCAGAAAGTGCTGGCTCCCCCCTTCGTAGCTTGGTGCACCTGAGGGAGTTTGCACTGGGTGCAGGAGGTGCAGGAGTAGGGTGTCTCTCCCACTGCGTTTCCTTTTGCAGCCTATAAGAGTACCTGTGGACCATGTGGACCATGTCAAGTTTGTCTTGAGTGTTGTTCAGCTGCTGGATCAGAGTCTCAATTCTGGCAACTTTGTCTAAGAGCTCAGAATTTGCTGCTTTAATAGTAATTTTGTGTGGGAAAGTTTCCTTTCCAGGTCCTTTCTGGCTAACTTTTCTAGGTGCTCTTGCTGTTCAACAGCTGTCAGAGCCTTTTGAAGTCTATTGATTTCCTCCTGTAACTCCATTCTGCTGGGGTCCTTTTGGGATACCGCCGTGATCTGTTGCTTGAGATCATTTACCTCCTGTTTCAGACCCATGAGGTTGTGGGCCAGGAAGATGATGATCTTGGTGAGCTTTTTGTAGCTATAACTCTCGCTTGAGTCATGAGTCAGTAGTACTCTTCCCTCGTTGTCCAGTTGCTTTCGGCTCTGGCGCAGTAGGTTGTCGGCAGCCCTGGGTAGAAGGGGGTTCCTCACAATGCCTAGCCAGTCCTTTTGGTCTGCCGTCTGGGCAGTTAGACAGCATCTGCAACAGTTTGTCAAACTCGTGTTGAGAGTAAGGGCTAGAGACTAATACAAGATCAAACAAGATAAAAAAAATGGTTTACGCCAAGATCTGGCGTAAACTGAGTTCTGATTGATGACTTAAGACTGTACTTAATGTCAAATTATCACTCAGAACTTACTGATGGTTCACAACAGGTGCAACAGGGTCATAAAATTAGGGCACATGTTGAAAATAAACAAATCAAAAATAGAAGTGTCTCTGGTTCCTTTTGAGGTTCAGAAAGAACATCAAATTAAAGTGGAACAAAAGGGGGCATAACATGTAAATGGATTTAACATTAGCAACATTATACACACACACACACACACACACACACGCATACAGTTGGTATAGGAACAGGATTAAAGCTTAGGCAGTAAAGAGAAGAGAAATAAAGCATGAAACTATGGGACCATCACATACACACACACACGCATACAGTTGGTATAGGAACAGGATTAAAGCTTAGGCAGTAAAGAGAAGAGAAATAAAGCATGAAACTATGGGACCATTGGATATTCAGCAGATCTACAGCCTGGAGGAAACATCAGATTCTTAGTTCAAAGACACCTTTGTAAAAAGGTGCAAATGAT
Source organism: Sinocyclocheilus anshuiensis (assembly GCF_001515605.1). NCBI lineage: Eukaryota > Metazoa > Chordata > Actinopteri > Cypriniformes > Cyprinidae > Sinocyclocheilus > Sinocyclocheilus anshuiensis. The sequence continues at coordinate 396,798 of NW_015540090.1, read as the reverse complement.
ACTTAATGTATCAATTAATAAGACTAAGTTTGATACTTCCACGTCTTGTCTGTCTGACAGAGATTCCTGATGAAATCTGAAGGCTCAAGTTGTCTTTGCTGAAGTTGGTTGATGGAAAAGAAACAGTTTGAGTCAGATTATCTTGGTGAATGGAAAGTCAAGGCCTTTCATGTTTTTGAATCATCGCTCCGGCCTGACAGGGCATCATCACAATATGGTAGGGGCGTAACATTTCCGTCTCACTCTTGAGGCATTTGGCCAATCACAACACGATAGCTGGCCAATCACAGCACACCTCGCTTTTCAGACTGATGAGCTTTGTAAAAATCGACGCGTTTCAGAAA
>NW_015540090.1:387505-396344 GCF_001515605.1 Sinocyclocheilus anshuiensis | reverse complement strand
AAACACATTTCATTACACCAAATACACAAAATAATGTTATTTTTAGCAGCATCATATGACCCCTTTAAGACATTTTAAGACTTTTTAAGGACCCGCGGACACCCTGTAAACAGAACAATACTGTAGCCTACAGTAACTGACAAAATGTTTGAGATTTTGGTTACTGTAACTTATCTGCAAAAGTATGGTGGAATACATTACAAGATATGCTTGGCCAATTTGTATTTGTTCGCGTTGAGTCTGCCGGGCTTTCAGCTGTTTAGAGCAGATCGCGACAGAATCAACGGGGAAATCGCGCAGCAGCTGCAGAGATAATGGAAGAGGAATGTAGTATGCAGTTAATTCGTCCAAATGCCACACGATGGAACTCTTTGTTTCTTTCAGTGGAGAGGATCCTGAAGATCATGAAGGAAAAGGGAGATGGTGTTTTCCGGAATCTCTGTGCGGAATTCAAAATCCCCATGTGAGTAATTTTAAAATGTAATGATGCTATGCATTTTCTTTTAAAGTTTCTTTCAGAGACTTTATGCCTTTTTTCCACCAGCAAAAGTGAATATTTGTATGCCATCAAGGCATCCTGAATTGTCAGATGAAATGATGGATATTTTTTTACTATTCATTCAAAAATGGGAAACAGGGCGGGTAGCAGCAAATCATTACAAATTAATACAAATTGTTCTACTATCCTATGATAAAACATTTCTATCCTGATTGAGTAGCATCTATATTTTGCAGTAATCAGCTACTTTAAATGGTCTTAAACAAGGTTTTTCTTTTATAGGTTCACTCCTGCAGAAAAGGCCTTCCTTGGGGAATATGTCACAGCTATGGCCCCTGTTGCCAAAGCGATTAATATCTTGCAGGGAGAAACCAATATGCACATGGGCTGGCTTGTACCAACACTCAACATCATGGTTTCCAAACTAAAATGAGCCAAGATATCCATGAAACTCTGCAAGAGCCTGGTAGATGCAATCCGTGCAGGTGTGAACAAGCGCTTCGGGGACATGCTCAATGATCCTGAGCTGATTGTGGCTGCAATCCTGCTTCCAAAGTTTAAAACCTATTGGACAACTGATGCTGCCATCCTCAAACTCGGCTTGTTGACATAGGCATATAAAACTACATGAAGAGCAGTGACATGCTAATTAGTACAGATTTCATCTTTTTTTTTTTTTTTTTTAATCGCAAAATGATTTTAAAACTAACTCAAACATTTAGATGGAATAATGTGTGTTCTATATGATTTGGGGACATTTGGCAATATTCTATACACTTTCATTTAATTTTTGGAACCGTGGAATGCTGAGATAATATATTTTAAACTGAATAAGTGCATATAAGCTTTATAATTTTAAAAGCACTAAAAATGCTTTTGAATGAATTTTTTAATTGTTGCAGAAACATTACCAAATGTGTATTGGATTGTAGGTCTTGACTTCATAAAGGGAAATATGGAGGAGAACTCTCAGCTTACAAGTGATGCCACTTCATCTGAGGAAGAGGATTTCTTCAAGCCATTGAAGTCATCCCAGGCACAACAAGGCCCAGCAGTGCTTGATGGCTATCTGACATTTGCTGGTGATGACATGGGTGTCCTGAAAACGTTCCCACCTCTATTGAAATTGTCATTAAGGCTCAACACTACCCTACCAGCATCTGCTGCTTGCGAGCGACTTTTTAGCACTGCTGGCCTCATTTTCAGTCCAAAATGAGCTAGAATAAGTTCCAAGAACTTTGAGAACCAGCTTTTGTTGAAGTTGAATAAAAATATTGCCCCCCTCTGAGACGGTTTTACTTTTATTTGATTTGTCCATTGTACTGAAAAGACCTTTGTTTTTTTTGTTGTTTTTTTACACTTAAGCCTTTTTTTTTAACACTCAGTTTGACTGAGACTGATTTGTTTGATCTGTGTTTTGTTCTGCCATGTTGAAATATTGAGGTGTTCAATTTCATTTCTATATTAGGAAATAAAACCACATGATTTGTTTGATCTGTGTTTTGTTCTGCCATGTTGAAATATTGAGGTGTTCAATTTCATTTCTATATTAGGAAATAAAACCACATGATTTGTTTGATCTGTGTTTTGTTCTGCCATGTTGAAATATTGAGGTGTTCAATTTCATTTCTATATTAGGAAATAAAACCACATGATTTGTTTGATCTGTGTTTTGTTCTGCCATGTTGAAATATTGAGGTGTTCAATTTCATTTCTATATTAGGAAATAAAACCACATGATTTGTTTGATCTGTGTTTTGTTCTGCCATGTTGAAATATTGAGGTGTTCAATTTCATTTCTATATTAGGAAATAAAACCACATGATTTGTTTGATCTGTGTTTTGTTCTGCCATGTTGAAATATTGAGGTGTTCAATTTCATTTCTATATTAGGAAATAAAACCACATGATTTGTTTGATCTGTGTTTTGTTCTGCCATGTTGAAATATTGAGGTGTTCAATTTAATTTCTATATTAGGAAATAAAACCACATAAATAAACAGTTTCTTGTTTTTCACTGACATATGTCTTGGTGTTGGACTAGTGCATCTTTGAGCCTACATTCAGTATGAGTAAAACACTTAAGTACTTTTAAAATCTGATACTTTAAGACTTTTACTCAAGTCGGATTTGAATTCCCAGACAGCAACATAGTGTTGGCCCAGATCCGGCCCACATGAGGTGTTCAATTTCATTTCTATATTAGGAAATAAAACCTCATAAATAAACTGTTTCTTGTTTTTCACTGACATATGTCTTGGTGTTGGACTAGTGCATCTTTGAGCCTACATTCAGTATGAGTAAAACACTTAAGTACTTTTAAAATCTGATACTTTAAGACTTTTACTCAAGTCAGATTTGAATTGGTGACTTGTAACTTGTAATGGAGTCATTTTTACAGTAAGGAATCTGTACTTTTACTCAAGTATGGTCTTCAGGTACTCTTTACACCTCTGCGAACCAGGCTATATCACAATTTATGATGGGTAATTGCGTAAGTTCCGTGAAAAGCATTAGCTTTGTTGTTTTGCTAATACTTCAAAATGAGCCAGTGAATGTCTGTGGGTGAGCACGTCTTCGCCATTCAAAATAAAAAAGCGCAGTTTTTCATTTTATAATGCCATCTTATTGCTCTTCTTCATAGTAGGTGCATTTTAAAAATGTTTTTGCATTTTCCCGGTGGGCCGACGCACTTAAGGGGCCGACAGAATGTTTTTTTGGGGTTTTTTTGCCGAGGACCATCACGCAGGGACAGTGAGCAGCCACTGGCCCATTGGTTTGGGGCATTCTCCTGGTGGGCCGACGCACTTAAGGGGCCGACAAAATTTTTATTTGTAATTTTTTTGAGGACCATCACGCAGGGACAGCGAGCAGCCATTGGCCCATTGGTTTGTCTCCTGTATTGACAGAGTAAAACATCCAATCACAATGCGCTATAGACGGAGCGATTAAATATTTTGCTCCGCTGATATAAAGATCGCATCACCCCAACTTCTTCCTCATCGGCATTTCCCACGTTTTCACAGCAGATTTATCAAGAACAGGCTTGCTCTGCAGTGAGTGATGCGGGCCAAAGAGCAAGGCAGGAGGATAGAAATTAATACTTTTATTTAGCAAGGATGCTTTAAATTGATCAAAAGTGACGATAAAGACATTTATAACGTTACAAAAAAAATTCTATTTCAGATATATGCTGTTCTTCTGAACTTAATATTCATCAAAGAAACCTAAAAACATTCTACTCAGCTGTTTTCAACATAATAATAATAATAAATGTTTTTTGAGCAGCAAATCAGCCCTGATGACAGCCGTGACAGCTCAGTGGAATCCCGGAAAATAAACCGTGGAACTTTGACCAATGAGAGAACAGTTTACTCGCACGTGACTTGTATTAACAAATTTGGTCTGTTAAGAAACTTTGCCATGTGAAAGCGAACCGCACCAAGAATAAAAAGCAACATTGTAATAATTTTAATCCCGGTTTCGGAACAAAGCATTCGATCTACAGGTGTGAAAGCACCCTTTATCAACGGGTCCGGATCGGATCCGGGCCGGATGAACCGCTTTATTAGCGGATACGGGTAGGGTCTGGACCGGATCCGGTTCGGATCCGTAATCCTTATCTGTTCCGGATCCGTTGCGCTGTGCAAGTGGACTCCGATACGGACCCGTTTTGAGGATCCGTTCCGGAGCTTGTGGTGAATCCGGGGCGGATCCGCTCCATTGTCATTTTGCTATCTGGGTATGATCAGTGGTGTAATGTAACGAAGTAATAATACTTTGTTACAGTACTTAAGTATTTTTGGGAGTATCTGTACTTTACTTGAGATTTTATATTTCAGCCAACTTTTACTTTTACTCCACTACATTTCCTAATTAAAATGTATACTTTTACTCCGATACATTTCACCGAAGCATATTCGTTACTTACTACAAAAGGGGCATATCTGGGGTGTGCGATATACAGTATATCTTCTGCGATGATATGGTAAGTGTTGTGATGTGCGATCTGACATTATCTATCGCCAAATCACACACACAGAGTGCAAGCACGTGATTTTATTACTCGATTAAAATTCAAAATTCTAGGCATTCTAAATTGTAGATGGCAAAAATGCTTCTGAATGCTTTTTATATTTATATAATTTAATAGTTACCTTAATCTATATCACACAAAGAGTAACGTTTTTCAGCAGATAGCATGATAACAAATTTAATAATCATTTTATACAAGTTCAGTAATATTAGCAATAAGTGACTTACATTTTAGACATAATATTGCTTGTTTTTGCTCAGTTTTGCCAACGAAAATAGTTCCAAACAAAGATCACAGCACTGTTTTGCGTAATTGCCACCCGTCCCTTAAAATATACGGAATCGTTCCGTATTTAAAGGTAAAATTATGCGTCCCTTATCAAATCCATACGGGACGCGATTTGTCCCGTATTTTACAAAGGTCAAGGATTTTGCAGGGTGGATAATACTAATAGCAATTATAATGAAATACATTTCATAAGAAGTATTAGAGAAGTTCATTTGCGAGTGAATGCATTTTGGCGTCTTTGTTTCCATAGCGACGGAGTCTCCAGAACGCGCGCCAGTAAGGCTCTTTCACACGGAACAGGAACACAGCGTGTGGTAAACCTGCGTGCCTCACGTCCGCCCGGTACGCCCTTTGAACTAGTGATGGGAAGTTCGGATCATTTTACCGACTCGGACCTTTGAGTCTCGTTCAGCAAAATGAACGAATCTTTTTTCGAGTAATTTCGTTCATTTTAGCAAAATATAATTAAAATGTTACGTGTTACTTCCCCTAATATGTCTACTACTTACGCAAACGTTGATCACACTACAAACAATACAAAACTGCTATAAGAAACAGCCTGGTTCGAGTCTTCGGGTTTTTCCGAGTCGTTCGTTCATCACGTGACAGCCCCATAAGCTTTAACAAATGCAGTCTGAGCCGGAAAGAAAATTGATTAGTTTATCTCTCGAGTCTTCGGGTTTGAGTCGTTCGTTCATCACGAGACAGCCCCATACGCTTTAACCAATGTAGTCTGAGCCGGAAAGAGAATTGATTAGTTCATCTCTTGAGTCTTGGCTTTTCCGAGTCACTCGTTCATCACGTGACAGACCCATACGCTTACTCTATGCAGTCTGGTCCGGAAAGAGAATTCATTAGTTCATCTCTCGAGTCTTCGGGTTTGAGTCGTTCCTTCATCACGTGACAGCCCCATACGCTTTAACAAATGTAGTCTGAGCCGGAAAGAGAATTGATTAGTTCTTTTTTTTCTCTTTTTTTTTTATTGAAGATATAACATTCACAGGGGATACAGTCATAGCAATAAAATACACACACCCAGAATACAAAACAATAAATACATAAAGAATAATAAAAATGAAATATAAACAGAACAAAAACAAATGAATATAAAGTTAAACATCTTTTTTTTTTAATAAATAAATCATAAATAAATAAAAATAAAAATAACTTAAATAACTCATCAAGACCTAGCTTTTCGCTTCAAAGTGAGTTGTGGAACTGTCTCAAACATCTTTCATGAATGGCTCGATGTGATGGCTAAAGAATTACAATGCCTTGTCCGGTGGCCATCCAGAAAAGAAATCAGAAGAAATCTCCCCACCCTCTTCAAGACTACAGGTTTCTAAAAAGTTAGATGTATAATAGACTGTACTGAAGTGTTCACTGTGAGGCCAACTAGTTTGCAAGCACGAGCAATCACATACTCCCACTACAAATCACATAATACTGTGAAGTTCCTTGTTGGTATTAGTCCAACAGGAGCTATTACATTTTTATCAAAAGTCTGGGGAGGTCGTGCTAGTGACAAAGTTATAACAAAAAATTCTGGGTTGATTGACCTTCTTGAACAAGGAGACCATGTAATGGCTGATAGAGGCTTCAATTTTCCTGAATATTTTGCCAACAAATGTGTCCGTCTTCATGTACCAGCATCTACAAAGGGAAGAAAACAGTTGACAGGATTAGAGGTGACACACTGTAGAAAAATGTCACGAGTGAGAATCCATGTGGAAAGGGCCATAGGAAAATTGAAGTCATTCAGAATTCTGAGGAACACCCTGCCAGTCAGTATGGTCAAACGGAGAAATGATAACAGTCTTTGCACGATAAAATATTAATTGTTTGTGCAGCACTTTCAAATCTGGGGAAACCACTTGTACCAAAATAAAGCAGGACTGAACCACAACTTAATTTGATACAAGATAACTTTTTTTTATTACATATTTTAAAATGTCAAAAACATGCATTATAATATTTGTAGTGTTGCACTTGTATCAACATGTTTCACATGGATTGTAAATAAAAAATAAAATTATATTTTAGTAATGAACACTAACAAATACTGATTAACTGATTTATTGACTGATGAATAAAGTACTGTAGAATACGATTTCTGCTGTTTTTAATGTATTTATATATTTAATGTAAAAAGTGAAAAATATATATATTTTTAAGAAAACACACCCTTTTTCTTGCTAGACTGATTTTAGATCAGCACTACTGAGCTGCTTTTGAAACCATTTTCATGTAGCTGTCACTCAACTGCAGTCTTCCCTCTACAAATTCATCCACAACTTTTGGCAGCATGTGTTTAAAGTAAAAGCTACGTAGCCTTTGCATATATGTATTGACAAAACCCTTGTCATAAGGCACATCAAGCTCCAGGTGCTGTATTGGGGTCCAAATAACAAGACAGGATGTTTTCAGCCCGAGACAGTGCGGAAACCACTTGTACCAAAATAAAGCAGGACTGAACCACAACTTAATTTGATACAAGATAACTTTTTTTTTATTACATATTTTAAAATGTCAAAAACATGCATTATAATATTTGTAGTGTTGCACTTGTATCAAAATGTTTCACATGGATTGTAAATAAAAAATGAAATTATATATTTAGTAATGAACACTAACAAATACTGATTAACTGATTTATTGACTGATGAATAAAGTACTGTAGAATACGATTTCTGCTGTTTTTAATGTATTTATATATTTAATGTAAAAAGTGAAAAATATATATATTTTTAAGAAAACACACCCTTTTTCTTGCTAGACTGATTTTAGATCAGCACTACTGAGCTGCTTTTGAAACCATTTTCATGTAGCTGTCATTCAACAGCAGTCTTCCCTCTACAAATTCACTTTTGGCAGCATGTGTTTAAAATAAAAGCTATGTAGCCTTTGCATATATGTATTGACAAACCCCTTGTCATAAGGCACATCAAGCTCCAGGTGCTGTATTGGGGTCCAAATAACAATACAGGATGTTTTCAGCCCGAGACAGTGCATCCCTAACTGTACCTGCCTGTAGTAACCTCTGGGGCCTTTTGGGTTCAAAATGTACTGCCCACCCTCCACTCTGATGTCTTGGTTTGTTGCAGTGAGTGCATCATGAAGGGATGTGCAAGCACTGAGTGTGATGGGGCATTTTACTTCTAGCAGCCTGTTATCAGTGATACCATCAGGGCTTGCTGCCAGCCATGGGTCTCCTGCACACACCACCAACCCTCTGTCCATCACTATGCAGCCCCTCTCCCTAATCTGCTCGTTTGCAAGTCCCTCGCTTTCTTTCCCATACCTTGTGGCCACACTTATCTGGAACTTTGGGTAGAAGTGTTCATTGAAAAACTTAACGGGGTCAGTTGTCTCACGCTGAGGCACCTTGCTGGCTGTGCTTGCTGTTATGCGCAGCTTGCGTGCATCATGCCAGAATGGTTCAATGCTTTGTTTTCTTGTGTTTCTCTCTAGTTCCACCACTTGATCTGGGTTCGGTTTAATGAAGGCATCATAAAATGCTGTGCACCTAGGACAGCTCAGAGCACTACCATGTTCACTGTGGGGCTGAGCTAAGCTGCTGAACACTCCCTGACTGCTGGTGAAATCCTGACTACCTGACTCAGAGGCTGTGTCTGTCTCACTGCTGTCACACATGACAGAAAAGAGAGCGCAGTCTGGCACAACTTCCTAAAAGAAATGGTGAAAAGACCTTACCTACACTGCCATATATATAGTACTGAATCTTTTACATTAGACCAACTGGTTGATTTGTTAGAGATATATGAAATATAACTTACTTTCAGGGCTTTAAAAAGCTTTTTTGGTGACCCATCTGGATTTAGAGAGGGAAGGCAGAGGGGAGCTGGTAGCTTGATCTTTTTGCCAGGTTTCAAGAAATCGCACTGAGCTACTGGTTGTGGATCGGCCTAAAAGGATATTTGAAATCTATATTATACATAAATATACATTAGGTACGGAAAGTATTCAGACCCCCTTAAATTTTTCACTCTTTGTTA
>NW_015540090.1:370493-385752 GCF_001515605.1 Sinocyclocheilus anshuiensis | reverse complement strand
GAAATACAGAAAAGGCTCCTGCGGGAGCAGACACTGCTGCGGCAGTAGAGAAATACAGAAAAGGCTCCTGCGGAATCAAACACTGCTGCGGCAGTTGGGAAATATGGAAAAAACTCCTGCGGGAGTGGGGACTGCTGCGGCAGTGTGGGAATTAGGTAAGGCTCCTGCGGGAGCGGGGTGCTGTTGGGATGGCTGGAGTGGGGATGGGCCTTTATAGATGGATTAGGTGATGTTAAAGGGGGTTAGCTATGGTGGGTCAGGAGTTCGAGTGAACAGGGATGGACTGGCGTTAAAGGGGGTCGGCTGATGGGGATTCGGTGAGCTTCTTTGATATGGAAGCGGTCTGACCGCACGTAGGTCTTGAAGGCCTCTGGCTTCTGAAAGCTTCTGACAAAATTGGTGTCCTGATGTGGCTGGCTACGGGGGGTGGTTCCAAGGCGAGGGCGTTCGGAGGGGTGGGTAGGGGCGTGGCGGAAGAAAGTGAGAAGGAAGAGCGAGCGAGGGGAAGTGGAAAGGTAGTCGCCGGAACCGCTTGCGGAGGCACGCTCACGCTTGGGGCAATTCCGGGGACGGAATAGGAAGGGGGAAAGAGAGGGGGAATGACGGGCATCGGGGCCTGCGTCATTAGCGGAGGCATGCTCGCGCTTGGGACAGCTCCGGGAGCGGAAGAAAAAGGAGGAAAAAAGAGGGGGAATGGCGGGCGTCAGGGCCTGCGCCATTAGCAGAGGCATGCTCGCGCTAGGGACAGCTCCGGGAGCGGAAGAAAAAGGAGGAAAAAAGAGAGGGGGAGGCCCAGGCGCGGCCCAGGCTTGCTGAAGGCTTTTTACTGCGGCCTAACGGCCGGAAGCCCATCTTCGAAGGAGTGGTGGTTAGCTCGGGCCGCACGCTGCGGCCCTGGATCGCTTTATCCGCGGCCTTGGATGGAGGAGTAGAGCTTGGAGGCGCCCCTGTTTGGAGGGAAGTATAGAGGGCGAGGAGATCCGCCTTGACCGACCGTCGTGGGACATTGATGCCGGAGCTAATGAGCGCCTGGCGTAGTCCGGTCACGGTCCATTTCTCCGCAGCTGGGGCGGAGGAGAGGGCTGAAGCGTAGGAGGACGCTGGAGAAGGTGGCTGACGCCTGGAAGGCGAAGGTGATGGCATGCCTCGGTGTCTGGAGGTATGAGCGACAGCGGTGCGGGAAGGCCGGCGGCCCCGTGTTGCAGCTGCGGGCTCGATTATGGTGTCCTGCGGAGCGATGGTGCGCTGAAAGGCGACTGGAGAAGCCAGAGGACCCGTGGTGTCGAACGTGTTGTCGTCTGGGAAAAGTTCGATCTCTGACATGTTTTTGGCGATTGGATGTGCCAATGCTGAAAGACTAGAGATAATGGCGGTAAGGCTGCTTTGATTATTTATAGAGGTTCTCTCTTGTGCTGATTGGATAGATGGTGTAATTACTGATGATGAACTGGCCGTGTTAATTATCTGCGCGTGCTCTTCCCGAAATTTGTTAATAAAACATCACTTAATGTAAAAAGTGAAAAAGCGTTTTTTTTTTTAAGAAAACACACCCTTTTTCTTGCTAGACTGATTTTAGATCAGCACTACTGAGCTGCTTTTGAAACCATTTTCATGTAGCTGTCACTCAACTGCAGTCTTCCCTCTACAAATTCATCCACAACTTTTGGCAGCATGTGTTTAAAGTAAAAGCTACGTAGCCTTTGCATATATGTATTGACGAAACCCTTGTCATAAGGCACATCAAGCTCCAGGTGCTGTATTGGGGTCCAAATAACAAGACAGGATGTTTTCAGCCTGAGACAGTGCATCCCTAACTGTACTTGCCTGTAGTAACCTCTGGGGCCTTTTGGGTTCAAAATGTACTGCCCACCCTCCACTCTGATGTCTTGGTTTGTTGCAGTGAGTGCATCATGAAGGGATGTGCAAGCACTGAGTGTGATGGGGCATTTTACTTCTAGCAGCCTGTTATCAGTGATACCATCAGGGCTTGCTGCCAGCCATGGGTCTCCTGCACACACCACCAACCCTCTGTCCATCACTATGCAGCCCCTCTCCCTAATCTGCTCCTTTGCAAGTCCCTCGCTTTCTTTCCCATACCTTGTGGCCACACTTCTCTGGAACTTTGGGTAGAGGCGTTCATTGAAAAACTCAGTTGTCTCAGTTGTCTCACGCTGAGGCACCTTGCTGGCTGTGCTTGCTGTTATGCGCAGCTTGCGTGCAAGTGGTTCTAGTGGTTCTATGCTCTGTTTTCTTGTGTTTCTCTCTAGTTCCACCACTTGATCTGGGTTCAGTTTAATGAAGGCATCATAAAATGTTGTGCACTTAGGACAGCTCAGAGCACTACCATGTTCACTGTGGGGCTGAGCTAAGCTGCTGAACACTCCCTGACTGCTGGTGAAATCCTGACTACCTGACTCAGAGGCTGTGTCTGTCTCACTGCTGTCACACATGACAGAAAAGAGAGTGCAGTCTGGCACTACTTCCTAAAAGAAATGGTGAAAAGACCTTACCTACACTGCCATATATATAGTACTGAATCTTTTACATTAGACCAACTGGTTGATTTGTTAGAGATATATGAAATATAACTTACTTTCAGGGCTTTAAAAAGCTTTTTTGGTGACCCATCTGGATTTAGAGGGGGAAGGCAGAGGGGAGCTGGTAGCTTGATCTTTTTGCCAGGTTTCAAGAAATCGCACTGAGCTACTGGTTGTGGATCGGCCTAAAAGGATATTTGAAATCTATATTATACATAAATATACATTATAAAAACAATAATTATTAAGGAAAATAGCCATGATATATGTAATGTTGTACAAAATACCACCAATTTCACATTGAAATGTGAAAAGACCAGGATATAATTATTTAATATATTAAATATAATAATTGCAAAAAGTTTTGAAGTGACAGATGGGCCACTCTGGAGTCCATCCTGGACACACTGCTCCACAGTAACCAAAACCGTACCCACATGACTACACACCTCTCCATTGCTGCACAGATCCAGATAGACATTTTATTGAAAAAGGTTATCTAAATGCTACTGTAAAATGTAACGTTAGATACTCCATTAATTGATACTATAAATATATTTCCAGGATTATGAAATCCGTATGCACTGCCAGAAATGTATTCATTGCTTGCTTGATCAGCCGTTTGAATAACGATAGCAGTTTATTAAGACGGCAGATATTTTACAAGTTTATTTCCTTTTTTGACACGAGCAACTTTTTATGTCAGAAAGAGAGTTTGGTAGTAAGCAAAGAAAAATTAGGAATATTAGCATTGTTACTGTTTCATTGCAATGGCGAAATCCATCATGGCGGAGAAAATTAATTGTAGATGGAGATTTTAATCGCAGGTTAGAGTTCTAATCCCTGATTTGTTAATCTGTGTTTAAAATTAAGTCGTGCAACACAACTCGATTTAAAATAAAACCCAGATCAAGAAATCCTTGATTAGCTCTAAACTTTACTTAAATTAATCCTTGTTGGTGCAACCCACCCTGGAGGTAGCAACTAGGGCTGAAACGATTCCTCGAGTAACTCGAATACAACAAAACCATCGAGGCAAATTATGTGCTTCGAAGAATCGTTTAGTCCATTTACTAGGGATGCACTGAATTTTCGGCCGCCGAAAATATATGCCGCACCGCTCTAAACTTTACTTAAATTAATCCTTGTTGGTGCAACCCACCCTGGAGGTGGCAACTAGGGCTGAAACGATTCCTCGAGTAACTCGAATACAACAAAACCATCGAGGCAAATTATGTGCTTCGAAGAATTCTAGGGATGCACTGAATTTTCTGCCGCCTACGCCGCCCAGCAGTGTTCAGGTTTCACTCTCCTCCAGCCGTCATCACTGCGCCGTGTGACGCTCCGTTCATTATTCCGCTCTATCAATGTGCATTCTGCTCATTTACCGCTCATGCTCACCGGAAAAGCTAAGTCCACTCAAATGACGCACCGACAAGAAATTTGCTCGCGGTGATTTCAGCGTCTGCCGTCTCAATGAGGACATAAACCCACGAACAACATCTCCAGAACTGCTCTGAGAGTCACTTCATGACCGTTTCATTTGAGTAAAACTAGAAATGTAAAGGTATTCAGTTTCACGGCAACCCGTCAAAATAAAAGTCCGGTTTAATATGAAGACATTGCAGCAGAAATATATTACTATCATTCAGCAGAATGTACATAGGGCCTACTACTACTACTAAAATGATGAAAACTTTATTTTTTAAGGAATGATCACACAAAATTTCTTCCATATTTTAATTTTAATAGTAAATCCCCTTTGTTTGCCAAAAAGTTTAATTTTCAATAATTTAAAGATAAATTATATTTTATGCCTTCAGTTGATAACCAGATACACAACACTGAATTTCTGAGAAAAAAGAAAACATTTCATAAGGCTATTTTAAGAATAAATAACAATAAAACATTAGGTGAGAGAAAATAAAACATAACTTTATAATTGTAATTTTCTTTAATCATAGCTATAATTATTATAACACCTAAAATATGTTGCGTGTAAAAAAGTGTTTGTTTCAGCCACTTGAAGGGTGGGTACATTGTGTGCACATGATCAGGATGGTACCACCTCTGCTGCATTTTGAGAAAGGAAAAGCCCTGTTTGCAGGACTATACATTATTTGGATAATTAGTCAAAAACAACAACAACAGTTATGTCTGATTCTGTTGCATAGAACTGAATAAAAATAATACATTGATATTTAATATTAATATATTTTCTGTCCAATTTTCTTTCAATAAACGTGTGGTTATTTTATTGGCTTGTGTTTTTTAAATTCCGTGTCATTAAAATTTGTTAAATTAAAAAGTCTTACAAAATTACTTTATATTATTTAATAAAATAGATAATTATTACAAAGCATTTTCAGTTTCGGTTTTTGACCAAGCACATCCAGTTTCGGCCCAGAATTTTCATTTCAGTGCATCCCCATTTACTGTAACTAAATACAGAGCACTGTGTTTGCAACCACATGCTCCTTTAAAGGATTACACACACACCCAGACACACACCAGTATGCAGAGAGACATTTAAGAGGGTTTATTCTCAACTCTTGCTCTTGGTCCAAGTAGCTTCCTGCCCACTAATTTTTGCCTCTTACAAAAGCCACAAAGCCTTCTAATAAGACAGTAAAGGCTTATGTCATGCCTGAGCTGTAGTTAGGCTTGAAACTTGAAAGTTAAGTTGCACAATGTTTAGGTTTTATTATTATTTTTTTATTACTATTATTCTGAGTTATGTCTTAGTTTTTGTTTGTACTATGTTTACCTTTTTTAAAGTAATTTGAAATTGATTTTTATATTTTTATATATCTGTATTTGCATTTTGAATGTAATATGGCAATTAAATGCACTAAATGGGTTTAGTTTTCACAGTTATTAATATATGCAATTTCAGCAATAAAAATGCTAATTTTTCTAAAAAGGAAACAAATTACTTGTTCATTTTAAGAGACCTGTCTTATTTTCTCTTGTATATTTAGTATTGCTCTTTAATAAAGAAAAGTTCTTCTTATCCGATTACTCGATTAATCGATGGAATTTTCGGTAGAATACTCGATTACTAAAATATTCAATAGCTTCAGCCCTAGTGGCAACCCTAATACAGCCAGACAGCTTAAGTAGGAAAATGCTTGATTAATACTGGAAAATAATGCACTATAGGCTAATTGTAGCACATATTGTTTGTACTTCGCTACAAAACTAAAAAAACGAATTTATATTAAAAGTACCAAAAGTACAAATCAGTTGCCAGTTGCTCCAACTCCTTAACTTATGTTAGCCTGTATTGTTGTCTTTTCTGAAGTTAACATTATTTGACTATTCTATACACAAGCTTTTTTATTCACTGTATAATACATTTCCAAAATAATATGCATGTTTTCAAATCCATATTGTTTGTTAGCTATAAAACTGACAGAATTTGAAAGCTAATAAAAAAAATGATTGTAAATAAAAAGCCATCTTAACACTTTCTTTATTACAAAAATACATTGATTTCAAAACAAAACAATGTGCAGTGTGAGTACATCTTTGATTTTTGTTTTGTTTGTTTTTATTTAGATCCGTCGTGGGCCCTGTGTCTCACTTGGTTGTCCGTTGGCTAAGAAGACATAGGCAAAATAAAATTTTTGGGGCCCCCAACCCCCTACACCTTAGGTTTCGCAACCCTTGAAATGGCACTGATGCAAGATGGCGCCCCCCGAGGCAGACATGTTTGCTCGCTCCGCTCTCGAATGCCGGAGGTACAGGAGTGTAAATTGCAGGACTTCCAGATTAAGGAACTCCTTCTTCCCCTCAGCTATTAGACTCTTAAACAGGTAGCTAGCTAGTGGACTTATCTATCTCAGAGAACAGTCGGACCAAATTGTTTCATCTCATTTGATCATTTGTAATGTTATTGCTGTTATTACTACCATTGTATATTTATTAATATTACTCATGTAGCCTCATCTCAATTTGCACGTCTGTTACTGCTGCTATTGTTATCATGTGCTTGCACTCAATTTGCACGTTACTGCACTATTGTTTTTTTGCACATATTTGTGTGCATTGTAAACTGGCCAAACCACCTTCCACCTCCCCCACCCTATGAATAAAGTTAAGAAGAGCAGGCTTTCTAACGCTTTCTAAAGCATTAAAACCCCACCCTCTCATCTCCCATTAATAGACCATATGTAGCAAGAAACTACGATTGGTGAGAGCCAGGGCTTAAAAATTATTTTTTTAAATATTTTGCTTCACTGAAGGTGGCAAACCTAGTTTTGCGTCTCTGAGCAATGGACGTGTTTACTTATTGAATGAATCAGCTTTTTGAATGAATCGATTGAATAAATGATTCAGTGATTCACTCATTAACACAGTCAAATACTTTGCTCCTGAATGAATCAGCCGTTTGAACGAATCGGTTGAATCTCAATGACTCACTCATTAACAGTCACTTGCTTTTTTTATTATACGATTTAATATCACATTTCGACTATTTTTTTTAATGTTTTAAAATAATTTGAAATAACAGTATTCAACGTTTTATGTTAAAAACAAAACATTATTTATCCATCTGTAACTGCAGGTTAAATGCAACCATGTCCCCTCTGAGATACATTAAACTGTGTAAATACATCTAAATGCTATTTCAGATGCAGATTCCAGAAATGTTTTCTTATGTTGGAATGAAAGACACTAAGTACCAGATGAAGTGCTTCTTATTCTTACCCAAAAATACAAAATGGAAGAAAGAGTTAAAACTGAACACAATCTTGCTACTCAAGCTGTGTATGGACATTTTTAAATATATATTTATTTGCTTCTTTTCCATTTTGCATTTACTTGTACTTTTACTTTCAATACTTAAGTACGTTTAAGATTTAAAAAATACTTTTCGTACTTAATAGGCATGGGCCGATTACCGGTTTCAAGGTATAACGCGATTTGAAAATTACACGGTTTCAAAACCACTAATATTTTCCGTTATACCGTTTCTGCGGTATGCACTGTTTTTCATGTCTCCTCAAAGACTGAAAGTGTGGGAATCTCTCAGGTTGAGTGCAGTGTAGCAGTGTTAATTTTGACAGCAAATTTTGATTTAGTTTTCGTCTAGTTTTAGTCGACTAAATATCATAAGATTTTAGTCGACTAAATCTACAGTAAATGTAGTCGACTAAAATCTAATGGGTTTAGTTACAGTGTAATGCGTTTATTAAGCATTTCTCTAAAATTTCCTAACTAATTATATAGGTTTAATATTAAGGTTTTATCATGATAGACACACACAGATTTAACTGCTGTGACACACAACATACCTTTATATTAAAATGAAATAAAACCCACTTCTCTTAAAGAAACAAGAACATTGTCCTCCTTCTTTTTAATGAAATACCAATGGTTATATAGGCTAATTATGCATTCTTTATAGCAACTTGTTTGTTTACCATATTCTTCATTCTTTCAAGCAGACATATTTATTTCTATAAATACATTTAGATTAATCTTTAAGGCTACTAAAGTTTTTCAGTCAAGAGCAGTGCGTGATTTTCTGTCTTTCTGTTGTTTCTTGATTAACATCAATGACTCGGACAATAGCAACTAAATTAGGCTGCTGTACTTTTAAAACCGAATGCACAGCTGCAATGGATACAATGTACTGATACACGTTCTCCCTACTGTTTACGTTCACTTAAGACGCAATCAACTGTGTTTACGTGAATACTCATCAAAACGAACAATTCGACATCATTGTGTGTGTAATTCTCCGTTCATGCGATGTGAAAGAGTACTCGCGCGCTGTGAGACGCGCTTTGTGTGTACAGTGTCTGCGCTCAGAAAACCGGACCGAATTGAGTTCTCTCTTGCATCGTCAGATTTAGTTCGTTATCATCTCATTGTCGTCGGTGAAAAAAATGTCATTGACGACAATTATGACGAAAATTATTCGTCAACGAAATTAACACAGCAGTGTAGAGAGTACCGCGACCCTCCTCCTCCTGTTGGTGTGAGCGAGCGGTCAGTCACTTGTGTGTAAGATGGCCGAACTTAAGGAGCTGCCCCTGGAACTTACGCGATCGGCAACCGGCCGTTTTTGTCTTATTGCAACTCGTCTCTGTTCTGGACTTGCACAAACTGCATTGCAATGCAATCATTTTCGAAAATGTAATTTATGTGAAAATATGAAGTCTGTAAACACCCGTTAACACAGGCCAGAGACGCTGAAAACGGACGCACAGAGAAAAATACTGTAGCAGGCAGATCACTCACTGTTCATGATGCACAAACTATTGGAAGAAAATCCTCAATATTGATTTACGGGGGTTTATATGAATGTGTTTCTGAGGGGATCTAACTGTCTTCAGAAAAGTTTACGTGGTATTTTCTTTTCATCTCGTCTCTGTATAGTTCATATTAACGCAGTGTTTCAGCGCAGCGCTGCTTTGTTTACAGCGGTAACCAAGGAAACGCTGTATCTGGTGTTCCAGAAGCGCCTTCTGCTGTCAGAGAGTGAATCTGCATCTCATCAAAGACTATAGAATACCCCAAGACGTGTCACTTGTTATAGTTTTGAATGGGGAAAAATGCAACGCTCAGTATGGCTGCTCAATCGCAGGAAGCCCCACCTTCTGAATGAAAGAGCCAATTGCTAATCGGTAAAGTCAGCGTGTCACCGCAGCTGCCGTTAGAAGTCCCGGTTGCTATAGAAACAGTCAGCGCACTGAGACTTGCTCTTAGGACTGCGCACTGGCTGATCTAGCCTGAAAAATAATATTTTTATAATGCTATTTGAGCAAAAGTAACAACATTTATGACACAGTTGTTGTCAGATTTCTTTGGTGATTTCAAATATGAAATTTAATCATAAGCTTAGTGAACAGTTTTGGAGAATTTGATGATGGCCACCGAGTGACATGACTTGTCTTAAAATGACTTTGATCTCATTCAGAGCTTCTGCTGTTTGCTTCGTTCAGGCATGTAGTATAATTTCACAAAGCTAGCCAGAACATTCTGTTTTTGCTTCAAATTGAGTTATATTAAATCAAATTATGAAATGATATAGTTAAATGATATAAAATGATATAAAGGATATGTATATGGATTATATAACTAAAATTTAATAATTTTAATTACAGATTTAGGTTAAATAAAGATGTCAGTCTTTATGTTTCTCCCTTTTAGGAAACAAATCAAAGAAAAAATAAACATTCTACTGTTCCTAATATTCTGTATGTTGTTCAAAAACAAAATATATTGTGTTCAGCGGTTCAACAAAAAAGTGTTTTTTTTTATTTTAGTTTTTTTACGCAGTCGTTTAAAAATAACACATTTTAGAGCTATAACGACAATACCGTGATACTGTGAAACCGTGATATTTTTGCTTAAGGTTATCATATAGTAAAAATCTCATACCGGCCCATGACTAGTACTTAAGTACAATAAATGTCACATAATTTAAGACTTTTACTTAAGTAATATTTTAAACGGTTACTTCAACTTCTACCAAAGTAATTTTCTGGTAAGATATCTGTACTTTTACTTGAGTATGGCTTTCAGGTACTTTATGCACCACTGCTCGTGTCAATTTTTGATGACATGACATGACATGAAATCAACATGTTAAAAGCTTAACTGCTGTTACAGATTTCTCTGTATCTAACTTGTATTTTTACTACAGGTTTCTTTCATGTAATGAATAAGTAAATAAAAACACAACATGCGCTTACCTATTATGGCAGAATGAGGTGAACCTGTAATGAATAATTAAATATAAAGAATGTTTTCAGCAGTTTACCTTCTTTATTTAAGTCTATAATACCCTGACCTCTCACTACTGGCTATTAAATGTTCTAAATCAATTGTTAAGCCACATACCTTCATCTAAGTTGTAGGCTCCCTTTTGGGACTAAGAATCACACAAGAAGACAACACAACAATGCTTGATGATTTATTTACATTATTGTTCTTTGTTTGTTTTTCAGTTGCCTCAATTGCAGACGTGGTGAAAAGATATCGGTGTGTCCTCAAACTTGTGGAAAGAGGCTTTAGGATGACTGCAGCTTTCAAGAAAGCGCGTGTTTCGAGAAATGCTGTGAAAGACACGGCTGCAATTGCAGAGATTTACCTAGTAGACAAAAGTGTCCTTGAACAGTTAAAGGGTAAATACACACTTTTGAAATTAGCACAACTCTGTCAGAAAAAAATCGTTGGTGATCTCAGAAAAGATCAATGAAATGAAAACCAAAAAACAGCTCATCCCATTTTCTGTGAAGAAAGACTAAATGTGGGCAACAAGGTGTCAAAGGGATAGTTCACCCAAAAAACAAAAAAAAATTACCCCATGATTTACTCATCCTCAAGCCATCCTAGGTGTATATGACTTCTTTTAGATGAACACAATCAGAGTTATATTAATAAACCTGGCTCTTCCAGGCTTATAATGGCAGTGAATGGGTGCCGCAAGTTTGAAACTAAAAAAAGTACATCCATCCATCATAAACGTAATCCACATGACTCCAGGGAGGTTAATAAAGGCCTTCTGAAGGAAAACGATGCATTTGTGTAAGAAAAATATCCATATTTAACACTTAAAACCACATTTAACATAAAGTAAAACAACTAGCTTCTGGCAAAACCACCATATGGATTCGACTTACACCTAAAGCGTAACTTACGAAACATGTAATGTAGGACGTAGCGTAGTACATCATGGCATATTGCAGTACGTCGCGTAAGTTACGCTTTAGACATAAGTTGAATCTGTTTGGCTGGAAGCTAGTTATTTTACTTTATAAAGTGTTAAATATGGATATTTGTCTTACACAAACCTATCGCTTTGCTTCAGAAAGCCTTTATTAGAATGGATTGCACTGTTTCTGGTTTTATTTATTTTGTTGTCTTTAATACAAGTGCTTTCTTTCTCTGATGTGCTGCCAGTGTTTATTCAACTTCATTTAGGTATGCAAAACTTTTCTAATTTTAAATGCCAAATATGTTGCATATAATTAATGGATAACTGTATGTATTCTGTTGATAGTTTATAGACTTTCTACTGATATCAACTGTTTTTCACTTTAATTAGATAGTCCTAAAAGATATCTACTAACACTTAGTGGAGAATGTCTACTAATAGTCTGCTGATCGTAAACTATAGATTTGTTGACAAGCAACAGATAAGCAACTAATCTTTAATTGACAATCAACAGATAAAAGAAAAAAGATTGTGTTTAAAACAGTTTGTAATCATTCAATTTAATTTAATTCCCATTGAGTAAATAAGATACACTCTTAATTATATGTTGATATGACTGTTTACTTTCAACTGACAGACTGATAATGAGTTGTTGGTTGACAGCTTAGAAGATGGTGACTCAATTTACAGAAAGTTAGTTGACCATTAGTTAATAACCTGTTGCTAAAAACATATTGACAGTCAACAGACTGTTTTTGTAAGAGCTGTAGTTTAACACTTGAAATGCAACTTATAGTTTATAAACAGTTAGTTGAATGTATGTTACTTGTCTATTGAAACAGTGTTGTTGGATGTCAACTGACACACTGTTGACATACTATGGCTACTAATAACTAGTAGTGTCTCAACAGATGGACTATCAAAGTAAAGTGTTACCTGAAATTGTTGTCACAGACTTTAGTTAAGAATAGTGAGGCGTTCAGGAATACACAAAGCTCTAAATGTACTTTTGAATTGTTTTGTGATGCTTCACATTTCAAAGAAAATTAATTTTTTGTCTAGAGGAGATGTAAGAATCCCTCTTATACTCTACATCGATGATTTTGAGGTGTGTAATCCACTCGGAACGTCTAGAAAAAAGCACAAAGTTACTGCCGTCTACTGGGTGTTGGGAAACATTCGCAGTGTATCACGCACTTCACTGACATCCATCTATCTGGCTCTGCTTTGTAAAGCAAATTATGCAAAGAAATATGGATATTCTCGTGTACTTGAACCATTGTTGATGGATCTCAAGAGCTTGGAGCAAGACGTTTTTTTTGTGTGTCCTCTTTTGGGAGATTTATCAAGGTCACAGTGTTCTGTGTGATTGCTGATAATCTGGGTGCTCATGCAGTTGGAGGTGTTCTTGAAAACTTCATTGGGTTACACATCTGCAGATTTTGTACCAGGGGTCGGATCTGGTGCATTTGCTCAAAGAAATAAAGAAGAACATGAAACACGTGTTCAAACTGCATTAAGGACAGCAACCCATTGCTTTGGGGTGAAAGACCAATGTCCAATTACTAACAGACTGGATCACTTTCATGTAGTAGCAGGGTATCCTCCTGATGTGCATCATGATTTGCTTGAGGGAATTGTACCAGTTGAATTGGCATTGTGTTTGAATGTATTGATTAGGAAAAAGTATTTCACTCTTGCGGAGCTCAACCATCAAATCAAAACATTCATACAAATGGAGTGACAGAACAAACTCGCCTCAAGTTGTTGCACCAAACTTTGGGTCTAAAACCAGCATCGGTGGCAACGCCCACGAAAACTGGTGTTTATAGAGGTTGCTGTCACTTATGGTTGGAGAGAAAATACCAGAGGATGAAAAGGCATGGCAGTTGATAATGACTCTTAAAGATGTTGTTGAGCTTGCTCTGTCACCTGTCTTTTCAGATGCAAGCATCGGCTTTCTTGACAGCAAGATATCTGAACATCAACATAGGTTCTTTGAACTTTTTCCACAACAAAGACTGCTTCCGAAACATCACTTTCTGGAGCATTATCCTCAGCTTATCAAAGACTTTGGCCCCCTTGTGGCATTATGGACTATGAGGTTTGAAGCCAAACACCACCTCTTTAAGAAGGTTATTCAGCAAACTGGCTGCTTCAGAAAAATTGCGTTCCATTTGTATGACTCTGATCATGCAAAGCCTGCCATTTTTGTGACAAAAATGTCTTAAGTGCCACTTGAAGTGCTAAATGGAAGGAATAAAAGAAACCGTGAGAAAACAATTCCCCAATGCCATTGCAGTACACATGACAAATAAGGTAGACTATTTCGGCACAGACTACACAGTAGGAATGATGCTAGCATTTGGCTCAACTGGGGGATTGCCTGACTTTGCAGAAATTGTTCAAATGGTTGTTGTTCAAGATTAACTCAGCTTTGTTGTCAGGCTGCAAAGCGCCTGCAAGGTACAATAAACATCTCAGGGTTTTTATGTTGGAACCCACTCGTGATATTAAAGTCCTCCAACACGGCCAGCTAACCGACGCTTATCCACTGGCAACCTACACCATGGGAGGGCACTCGATGGTGTCTCTAAAACACTACATTTGTGTTGATTAAAAGGTTATGTTCCTATTTTCTATTACATTCTTACAAGTCCTTTGCATTATATATATATATATATATATATATATATATAAACTGCTATGATTATATTTGTTAATGGTGATAAGATTGTGGTAATGTAATAAAGTGTGTGTGTGTGTGTGTTTCAGTGCCGGTGCTTGACTGTGTGTATAGTTTATGTGAGAGAGAGTTAGAGAGAGACACTGTGGTAGCAGTTATGCATTTAAAATTAAGCAGCTAAATCTAGGCTAATACCCTTTATTTTTTTCCTTTCAGACTGAGATTGTGAACACATCAACAATGTCCTCACCTAGCCCATCTGAACTACGAGCAATTCTACAGGACCATGACGTACGAAAATTGTTCCTTCCATCTGGGATTCCGAACACAGTTGATGATCTTCTGACAATTGTAAAAGATACTTTTCAATTGGATGGACATTTTAGTCTCATGTACATGGACACTGACTTTGGTCAGTTTTTTACTCTGACCTCTACTGACGACATAAAGAACAAGGGCTCAATCAAAATCATAAAAAAGTAGAAGAACCATCAGTCATTCTGACATTGACACCTGTTTGCGACTCTGACATCTTATCAACTCCAAGAGATTTGGACCAGCATTCTAGAGATGACCAAGCCTCAACAAGTTCTAGTGCTGTTGGCAACATCTGATGGTTGTTTGGAAAAGTGGCCAGAAAAATGTGAAGTTCCTGAGTTTTCCTATGATTTCGACAGAGTTCTCCAAGCTGGAAATCAAGCATATTTAGAAGATGGCACACTCAAGTCAAGTCAAGTCAAGTCACCTTTATTTACATAGCGCTTTTAACAATACAGATTGTGTCAAAGCAACTGTACAGCATTAATTAGGAATATAGTGTGTCATTAATGCAAAATGACAATAGTAAACACTCAATTTTCAGTTAAAGGCAGTTCAGCATTGAATTCAGTGATGTCATCATCCAGCTAAGTTCAGTTTAAATAGTATCTGTGCAATCAAGTCGACGATATCGCTGGAAATTAAGTGTCCCCAACTAAGCAAGCCAGAGGCGACAGCGGCAAGGAACCAAAACTCCATCGGTGACAGGATGGAGAAGAAACCTTGGGAGAAACCAGGCTCAGTCGGGGGACCAGTTCTCCTCTGGCCAGACAAAACCAGCAGTTCAATTCCAGGCTGCAGCACATTGAGTCACATTGAGCAGAGGACTCAACTGGTTCCTGTGGTCTTGTCCCGGTGGCCGTCTAGGAGACAAGGTCTTTACTGGGGATCTGTCTCTGGGGATCATCTAGTTGTCCTGATTTCCGCTGACATTCAGGGCTGTTAGAGGTCATCTCTAGGTGCTGATCCACCATCTGGACTGGATATGTACTGGATCCGGGTGACTGCAGTGACCATCTGATCTGGATACAGACTAGATCTGGT
>NW_015540090.1:366047-369994 GCF_001515605.1 Sinocyclocheilus anshuiensis | reverse complement strand
TCTAGATTTAAACTGACAGAGTGTGTCTGCCTCCCGAACAATGTTAGGTAGATTATTCCAGAGTTTGGGTGCTAAACAGGAAAAAGATCTGCCGCCCGCAGTTGATTCTGATATTCTAGGTATTATCAAATTGCCAGAGTATTGAGAACGCAGCGGACGTGGAAATGCAATATGCAATAAGAGCTCATTCAAATACTGAGGTGCTAACCCATTCAGGGCTTTATAAGTAATATTTTAAAATCTAAAATATGTTTAATAGGGAGCCAGTGCAGTGTTGACAGAACTGGGCTAATATGGTCATACTTCCTGGTTCTAGTAAGAACTCTAGCTGCTGCATAATACCAAAGATCTGCAAACTGTGGCTTTCAAAGGAAAGATTGCTATCAAATAGCACACCTAGGTTCCTAACTGATGACGAAGAATTGACAGAGAAGCCATCAATTGTTAGACAGTCTTCTAGGTTATTACATGCAGAGTTTTTAGGTCCTATAATGAACACCTCTGTTTTTTCAGAATTTAGCAGTAAGAAATTACTTGTCATCCAGTTTTTTATATTGACTATGCATTCCGTTAGTTCTTATACGGAGCCTTGAGGTACTCCATACTGCACTTGTGATCAATATGATACCTCTTCATTCACTGCAACAAATTGATGGCAGTCAGATAAGTTTGATTTGAACCATGCTAATGCACTTCCATTAATGCCAACAAAGTGTTCTAGTCTTTTCAAAAGAATGTCATGGTCAATAGTGTCGAACGCAGCGCTAAGATCCAGTAGCACTAATAGAGAGATACCATGATCAGATGATAAGAGCAGGTCATTTATAACTCTGATGAGAGCAGTCTCAGTACTATGATATGGTCTAAATCCTGACTGGAAATCCTCACAGATACCATTTTCCTCTAAGAAGGAATATAATTGTGAGGATACTACCTTTTCTAGTATCTTGGACAGAAAAGGGAGATTTGAGATCGGTCTGTAATTAACTAGTTCTTTGGGGTCAAGTTGAGGTTTTTTGATGAGAGGCTTAATAACAGCCAGTTTGAAGGTTTTGGGGACATATCCTAATGACAATGACAAATTAATAATAGTCAGAAGTGGATCTATGACTTCTGGAAGCACCTCTTTTAGGAGCTTAGATGGAATAGGGTCTAACATACATGTTGTTGGTTTAGATGATTTCTCTCCACTCCTTCATAATCATAGTGTGAAATCTGACATCCTGCAAAAGCTTGCTGAATCCGTATTTAAATACACAGCATATCCCACAAATCTCCAAATAAGGTCAGTCATAGAGGCCTTGATAGAAAAGTATCTATGCCTGAAGGAACCTGGATGCTTTTCAGGGATGCACACCTGGCAACAATGTCTGAAATACAAAATGGGAAACTATCGTGCAAAGTTAGGAAACCGAGAGCTAGCCTACCCAGTGCTTGCGGTTAACTCCTTGAAAAGGAAGCAGCCAAATGAGAGAGTTCCTAGCAAAAATGTAAAAAAAAAAAAAGCTGAACTGAACTATGTTCCTCCACACCTTAATGGGGAATCCCTTGAGAGTTTAGAAAATGAGCGACACGCTTTGCTGGATGAATTCAAAAAGAAAGACAATCACAGAGTTATTGCAGACAAAATGTCTACAACGTTCTCATACAGACGACATAAAGTTGTCAATCTCCGCCCACCAATTAAAGAGTTCCAGGAGAGATGGCCTGCCTTATTCACAGAAGCCCAGGTAAGTTAAGTAGCGGTGTCCTTGAGCCCTTACCTAAACAGTGCTGTCTCCCCTGCTAGGGTTGCAAGTAAACAGCCAACTCTTTGTGGTCTGGGAAGTTTCAGTCGATCCCCCTTCTGGTAGCCCTTCCTAGGTGCATAGCTATCTGAGGATATATGTGTACTAGCTCAGTGTCTGCTCCCCTTTTTAAGGTCTCTTTGAGTCCTTGCCTAGACAGTGCTATCTCCCCTGGTAGGGTAGTAAGTAGATAGCCCACTCTCTGTGGTCTGGGCATCTCCGTAGGAAGGCTATCTTGGCTATGTTATTCTGGTCCACAAGCTTTCATAAGACCTTAGGGACATAGCTATCTGAGGATAGCTGTGTTCTAGCTCAGCAGTTACTCTCTTTACCTGGGATTTAAGTAGCATCTTTTGAGCTCCTCTAGAGGCTTTCTAGTTGGCCTCCTCAGTGCTCTTGTGTATCCAGGCTAGTTCTGCTCACATAGCATAGCTATCTGAGGATAGCTGTGCTCTTAACTTGGATGGGATGTTCCCCTTGATCTATTTGGGTTCCCCCGTTTCTGACAAGTTGCGTGAGCGGTCTGTGGCATCAGTGGCATGGCTCCTTTCTGAGTAAAGGCTTTGTTTATGTCTGTCGCTTCCTTGATACTCTCCCACCAGGTGGACAGGCATGTGCCTCGGCAAGGTGTGATTGGATTTCATTCCCCAATGTGCCCCATAGGGGGCGCAGCGTTGAGTTCCCTAGAAGGGGAACGTCTCGGGTTACACACCAGGTGGACAGGCATGTGCCTCGGCAAGGTGTGATTGGATTTCATTCCCCAATGTGCCCCCTTACCGTGCCTTCGGCCTGCCTGTCTACATGTCCTTCAGACAGCTAAAGTGGATGGCGTATTCAGCAGGTGCCCCTTTTATACTTCCGGGCATCCCGCTTATGACGTCATGGGCCAGGTGGGTCAATAGTTTGGCGTTGTTTCACACGTGCTTCAGACACCGGTCATTCAGGCTGCATTGCCCAATGTGCCCCCTAGGGGGCGCAGCGTCTCATTCCCTCTCGGGGAACCATGGTTACATGCGTAACTCGAGACATTTTTTGCTGGCTTTCTTTATATAGGCCTAATCTATTCCCAGTTCAAATAAACGTTTTGTATTTCATGCTACTGAAATAACCAATGTGAAGTCTTGATTATCTAATCTGTAAAAAGCAATAAACAAATTCATAAAGGTGTTTACTTTGTTTTGTCTGTAGCTAGAACATGACATGCTTTTCTCCCACAAAAACCTATTAGGCCTAATCAGCAATACAATGATCATTATAACAATATCAAGAGCAATAATCACCAATAATTTTTTTTTTTTCTTTTTCATGATATTGCATCCTCACCCGCTAATGAGTTCTGTTTTAAAAAAAAATTTAGGGGCCAAGCCCTAAACGAACTGCCTGTCTGCCATTTTGATATTTGACATATCTGCACAAAAAAAATTGTAGGAATCACAGACAGCATGTCCCGGAGGTATATTCATTCATTCATTCATTCATTTATTTTTATTCCCAGTGAATAGGAGTTAAAACTCCCACCCGGGTGACACTACTCCAATAATAGACCATACAAAATACTAAATGAAATAAACAAAATAATAATAATAATAATAATATCTTTAAAATATTGCCAAGTAAGGTTGCAAACAACAATAAAATCAGAAAATGACTTTAATTTTAAGTGACACAAGTATACGGAAAATATACAGTTATGTTGTTTTTTTTCATACAATTTAGTCGAGTTTCAACAGCACATTTTTCCGCTTGGACGAGCGCTTTGTGGACAGCTTACCTCGTGCATGAAATCTCCCACAGACCAGCAAAACACTGAGAACGCGCTATAATCCTGAAGAGTCATAGCAATAGAGCGGAGGCGAGAAAGCTGAGGAGAATCCGCTCGCCCGGAAGCAACCGTAACTGACTTAGATTTACAGAAAATTACCGTTGTTTTCAAATAAATAATTTTATAAAAAAAATTATAAAAATAATAAAACATTTAATAATTTCATTATTACTTTTTAAAGAGTAATAATTTAATATTTTATAATTATTTTTTATAGTTTAAGATTAGATTAGATTTAGATTAGATGTGATTTTCTGTGGGTGTGAGGCAAGGGTAAAACAATATACACACACACACACACACACACACACACACACACACACACACACACACACACA
>NW_015540090.1:365534-365696 GCF_001515605.1 Sinocyclocheilus anshuiensis | reverse complement strand
TCTAGATGGAACAGGCTGATGGGTCCTTAATGTAAACTGATGATATTATTAAAATTAAACGACTTGTCACAGCTGATTGGTTCATGTTGCAAACACAGCCAATGAGCTTGCTGCTTTACATTTAAATGGCTGGTTAGCATTCACTTGAGCATTGCAGCACGT
>NW_015540090.1:362210-364079 GCF_001515605.1 Sinocyclocheilus anshuiensis | reverse complement strand
ATATTCTGTTACACCAAATACACAAAATAATGATCTTTAAAAAAGCATCATATGACCCCTTTAATACATATCCGTATTTCACTCTTAAATATAACAGTAATTTTCTTGTTATTGGTTAACACACTCACTGACTATCTTTGGTGTAACATTTATTTTTTACCTCACAACATCACACATAAGTAGTACAGCTGTTCAGACTCCAATAAGACATCAGCTCCAGTTATGTGTCTGTGATCTCATGCGTAATATAAGCTCGACATCTTTGTATGGCGCCAGACAGTTTAGGAACTGCAGCGAACCTCCTCAGGTGACTGCTTGGGAGTGGGTTTGTGTATATGCAAACTACCTATACACAGGGGTTAAATTCTGATTTGTTATGGGGGCTCTATGGTATCGAGATAGCTACTCTATGGAGCCAGTTCTTGTTTTCCTAGTTTAGTCATAGTCTCGCCTTGCCTGTTTTCCGGTGGTCAGATTCTTGACTGTGTTTTCGGATTACCCTTTTGTCTTGCTGTTTCGGACTCTGTTTGCCCCTGCCTGGACTATTGCTGTTAACCTGGATAATCTCTTGCCTTGCCCTGTTGGATTACATTCGCTGTCGATTGTCCCTTGCCTGTTTCTTGGACTATCTTGTGTCTTGCCCTTACCAAACCCGTTTGCTGGTGTTCGACCCTGTCTGTGTTTTGACCATGTTTATTAATAAAAGCTTGCAAATGGATCCGCACGTCTCTCATCCCTGTCGCCCCGTTACATACGGCACTATTGCTCATACTCAGAGTTAGGGATTAGCCTAAAACCTAACTAGAATTTTTGAGTACTACCAATCCAGTGCTGATGTGCATACAGAGCTGTAGTATTTGTATTATTACAGCTTCTCTTGGAAGAGTGGTTTTAGCTAGGAAGCATCTGCATTGGAAAAATGAGCCATGTTTCATAATAAGCTCCTTTAAATAGCTTACTGGCCCAGTCAGGAAGCCTGGCTGTACACTCAAGCATGGTGATAACTTCAGACAGCTGAGTCCAGCTTTACACTCTTGTTATGCCTAGTAAATTAGCATGCGGAGGTGGAGACCACCAAATACGGTTTAGGAAGGAAACGCTAAAAATAGCCAGTCAGGCAGTAAACTCAGTCAAGATCTCCAAGACCAGGAATTTAATACGCAAAACATCAAAAGGTAGGGAATTAACATGGCTTGAAAGTGGGTTTGTTTCATTTGTAAGCTTTCTGGGCTTGGGTGGTAAGGGTTTGAAAGAAAATGAATTAAAACAAAGGTGGTTTCACTTGTCAGACTGTGATCAATGCTGGCAAATGGTTGAGAGGCTCCACTAGATTTTGGTAACTGTAATTGTGTGCGAAAAATGAAATGGAAGAATACAGAGTGCAGTGTATTGTAATGCTAAGAGTTGGTTACCTTACCAACAAGTTGATTATTCGAGGTGTGTGCTGCTCACTCTATTTTTAGCTTGTTGGAATCAAATGTTTTTAATTTTGCTTTACATTTTGTGTTGTCGTATTCTGCAAGCAAATGAGCCCTGAGAGAAGAAACAAACAATACAATTATTAAACTAAACTGCCATATGGCCAAGTCAATGCATTACATTTATACTTTAAAGGGGTCATATGATGCGATTTCAAGTTTTCCTTTCTCTTTGGAGTGTTACAAGCTGATTGTGCATAGATAAGATCCCTGAAGTTGCAAAGACTAAAGTCTCAAAACCAAAGAGATATTCTTTATCAAAGTTAAGACTCTGCCACGCCCCCCTAAAACAGCTCGTTCTAACACGCCCCCACATATCTACCTCACTATGTGGAAATATTAGCATAATGCCGCCCAAATGTGCACGCAAAGAAAGAAGGCGTGGTTTCAG
>NW_015540090.1:360126-362097 GCF_001515605.1 Sinocyclocheilus anshuiensis | reverse complement strand
CTAATCTCATTAATACTTTCATTTCAAATTCTTACATTTGATCTATAAATTCAATTATAATAATGTGATTATCTATACATTATCAATTTAAATCATGTACACTGAAAAATACAACTGCATTAAATAATTATGAGATTATATTTAATATTTTTGAATATACAAACAAGAAATGATGGTGGAAATGATATTTTTCAACGAAATTAAAACGCCAGTAAGGTGCCAGTAGTGAGCATTTAATGAGTGAGTCATTGAGTCGTTCATTCAAATGATTCGTTCAAACGGCAGATTCATCAGATGTTTATGCATGGGCTAATGAAACTTTGACTCAACCTATTCGTTCAAAACTCAACTCTCAGTATTTCTCAGACAAATACTGTATGCACATCAAAAAGGACTAGCATTCCCCACAGGAGCATTTAAGTTATTTCAGCATTTTGCTTAAATGACATAGCCTCATAATCTATATGAATCTTTATTAATCCTAATTATTATTTGTACAAATACAGTACATCTGTCACTTACATTGTTTAAAGTGCTAAAATGCATATTCATATTTCATTGCCTCAGTCAAAACAAACTTATTTTAACATATTTTCTACTACTGTCATCGTATTTGGAAGTCTTTGAATTAAAAAAACCCTAAACTAGTTAACTTCACTAACTGACTAATCATTTGTTGGATAACCTCATTTTTTGGATAACCAGCTGACTAACTGTGTCATACTATACTTTCTTTATTATTGCTGACTTACTGTATTTATTTATTTGTATTAAATTTTTTTGTCCATGGAATGGAAGTCCAAAACAGTTTGGTTACCAACATTCAGCAAATGTTCTGCAGAATAAAGATTTCATAAAGGTCTGGAACAACATGAAGTTGAATAACTTATGACAGGAATTTTCATTTTTGGGTGGACTATCCTTTTTAATGAACAACTGGATCCACATGAGTTTTTTTTTTTTTTTTTTATGTAGCATTTGGACCAATCAGACACACATTTGTTCATTAGATTTAACAAATCAATTATTCATTAGATTAACAAATAATCACAGACCCCTCACCCAATAAACATACTGGGTGCCAGCATGTCTGGGAACGACCCCAGGCCTCTGGTTACCATGGCAACCAGGATACCTCAGCCAGATCAGATACATTTTACGACTTAATGGCATGTTGAGAGTCCCTCTCACCATCTTTCAACCATAGGAAAAACATAATGCCCATAAAAATGGACTCTTCTCTAATTCATAGGAAAACCTTTCTATGAACGAACACACATATCCTTCAGGTCATTGTGTATGTAGTTACTGTTCTTGTATATTGTCTTTTGTATTGTATACTGTTTTATGCATGCTTATGATAGAACCACTCGTTCATGTAATCTTACCTATACCATGTTTAGTATCTATGAATTGGTCTTCTAATGATCTAAACGAGAGTGTATATCGTATGTTGGTACATAGGTAATATATTGGTGTTCTAAGAATCTTTAGTAGTTTTTGCATCAACACCCAATCAAATTACATATGCAAAATACCATGTTCTGAGACAAAGAGTCGTAAATTTTCCCTCCAAAAGTTCAAGACACCATTGGCTCTTTGATCCCCCAGAGGTGTGACCTCGATAGAGGAAAAAGGCAAACACATCAGCGACCTGTTCCCAGTCTGCGGTTCTGTTAGATTCTGAGAAGATGGGGATGCTGAGCTAGTCTTCTAAGGACACCCTAGTTTCCATTCACCAAAGATCCTAGGATCTCAGCTGATGTCTCTCTTAGCTCTTTTTCACTTTCCAATGGGAAGAAACTCCCAATCACCATCGAGTCAGAACATCTTTGGAGTTCATCACTCTTCAAACCCGGAAGAATGTGATCGCAAGTCCAAAACCTTGCAACCATCAAGACTTTCATCCGAGACTGCATCCGGACACTCGTCAACGACCAAGGCAATGCAAGTATCGTACATTTAACTAAA
>NW_015540090.1:359366-360080 GCF_001515605.1 Sinocyclocheilus anshuiensis | reverse complement strand
CCTTGACTTTCCATTCACCAAAGATCCTAGGATCTCAGCTGATGTCTCTCTTAGCTATTTTTCACTTTCCACTCGGAAGAAACTCCCAATCACCATTGAGTTAGAACATCTTTGGAATTCATCACTCTTCAAATCCGGAAGAATGTGATCGCAAGTCCAAAACCTCTAAATCATCAAGACTTTCATCCGAGACTGCAACCGGACACTCGTCAACGACCAAGGCAATGCAAGTATCGTACATTTAACTAAATGAAACAGAGGTTTAGTATAAGCTGTAGACCCCGTTGTAAAACGGTGCTGATGGTTTCACTCAGGTAGTTAACTGACTCATTTTCAATAACTGCATTCTCTGGTTTCTCTAACGGTTTCAGTCATCCACTTCCAACCTCCCCATGAATGAGTGATTTGTATGTTTGTTTGTTTGTCTAGATTAGTTATGTGTTAGTGATTAGTTAATAAATCTTTTGTGCACAAATTACATGAGTTTCTGGTTCTGTCACTACGTGTATATAGTGTCCCTTTACGATCCGATCTATAGCTACAAGCTCTAATGCATTTCTGTAAGAAAGTTATTTTCTGTGGCCACGAAAATATCCTTTCTTAGAGTTAATATGAAATTATACAGAATGTTCGCTGGATGAACAGATTAGTTGATTGTAATATTAATTCTGCTACAGTTACTACTGGCAGCTGAGGTAAATAATTGTAATTAAT
>NW_015540090.1:355534-356794 GCF_001515605.1 Sinocyclocheilus anshuiensis | reverse complement strand
TGGTGGGGATCACAGGTGGACCTGGCCGATAAGAGGGGAGAGGGGCTTTCCCTCTCGCGCTCATCGGCTGTGGATGAGAATGAGCCGCTGGAGGATGAAACATCTTCTTTAACATCTTCTGATCCAGGGGCCAGTGCTCTGCTGGGTTCAGCCCAGGAAGAGCAGGAAATGTCTGAGGAGGGCGAAGAAGCTGAGGCTGAGCCTTCCCAATCCTCCTGCCCTGCGTATGATGAGTGTTGGAAGTTATGGATCGCGCCACGGCGAGGCTTGACTTGCTGTGGAAGATCTCCATACTGAGATCGAGAAGGAATGGAAGAGGCCGTTTTCCTCATGCATACATCGGTTCCAGCATACCAGTTATGCCAACATCAAGGCGACGCGCGAAAGCGGCTATGAGAGGATGTCCCCGATAGAAGAGACGCTAGCCAGCTGTCTCTCTATGGGTGAGACATCTTCTCTCAAAACTCCCTCCTTGCCATCCCGAACAACCCAGGGGTCCTGGCCTGTCTCGGTTTGAGGATCAGAGACGAGCACAGAAGGCTAGTGTCGCGACTCGCTCTCCTCCCCCGCCTGCGGGTAGGGGTAGGAAGAATCGAGGGTCAAAGGGAAGTAGGCAAGACCTAAGGGATGTGATCCAGACAAGGCTTCAGCGCTTTCGTCTGGATCAGAGTGATACTTGAGTATCTACTCATTTTCCTCGCCCCCTCTGCTGGGTTCAGAAACCGGGTGCTCGACTTGCAGTGTTTATTTCACTCGTTGATATATGTCCAGATGGTACGATAAGCCGGGTTACGGCTTCATACTTCCTGGATCATGCGGCCAGGTCACAGGCTTCTGCGGGATCCTTCTTGATCATCAGGCCCCCGGCACGGCACTGCCACTCAACTAGTGTGTCTCTGTCGACGCACTCTGGAAGCATCGCTCCCCTCACCATTGAGGGTTATTGTGAGCATGGTGCTTTCTTTCGAGCGTTTATTCTCTCTGAGGAGTTGGATTCCTCGCTCCATGGGCTGTTCGTGGTAGTGTTGAGAAGTGCTCCCCTTTTATCGAAGGTTACCTGGAATGAGCGCACTACTCCTCTGAATTCGGAGTTCTCCTCTCACATGAGAAGCTACTGCTAGCCGTTCCAGCATTGGAACATGCTGTAGGTAGAGCTTCCTTCTCGACTGAGAACTGGGTGTCTTGCTCCCTCAGCTAAATAAATTATTGCTAGCTGTTCTAGCTTTGGAACATGCTGTAGGTCGAGCTCCCTCTCGATTG
>NW_015540090.1:354814-355329 GCF_001515605.1 Sinocyclocheilus anshuiensis | reverse complement strand
AGGTCGAGCTCCCTCTCGATTGAGAGCTGGATGTTT
The DNA here is from genome assembly GCF_001515605.1 of Sinocyclocheilus anshuiensis. Lineage (NCBI taxonomy): Eukaryota > Metazoa > Chordata > Actinopteri > Cypriniformes > Cyprinidae > Sinocyclocheilus > Sinocyclocheilus anshuiensis. Next base: position 355,293 of record NW_015540090.1, on the reverse strand, counting down.
GCTCCCTCAGCTACAGATTTACTGCTAGCCACTCCAGTATTATAAGCCTTAGATCGAGTTGATGACTTCTCAAACATAGCGTTTTTGGATGCACCATTTCCATCTACAGGCTGCTCTTTTAGAGTGCCACGAGAACCCCTTAGAACGGTATTTAAAAAAAAAATCCATTTTATGGTAAGTGTGCACGTGAAGTCTTTGTACACTTTCTAAAATCCACACTGTGGTAGGTTTGCACGCTAGTACTCTGCGTTCTTTTATAGAATCCTGTATGGTAAGAGCTACGCGCAGCATCTTCGTGCTCTTTCTGAGTGGTTTAAAACCCCGGTTCCACCTTGGGCACCACTCCACCTATGTATCCTCTGGATACCTACTTTAACAGGGTGTTGCTACTAGGGGTCTGTTGAGACAGTTCCTTCAGCATATACAGAGCGTGCGGTAGCCCCTGTGTGACAGGCCAAGACTTAGTATGATTCTAGGCT
>NW_015540090.1:348715-354716 GCF_001515605.1 Sinocyclocheilus anshuiensis | reverse complement strand
TGTTCACAAGACTTTTGAGAACTGGATCTTGAAGTCTAGAGTTTTTGCTTCAGAATGATGTGAAAATCATCTGGTTTACTCATTCACACAAAACAATATATTGATTTAAATTTTCTAAGACACATTTTGTGTAGAAAAGGAATATGCAAGGGGGGCGTGAATGGTCATGGATAATGCTGTGATTCACATCTGAGAAGACAAAGGCCTGCATAATGAGCTACATAATGAGCCTTTCAGTCAGGTGTGTGACTGAGAGGTAATTGCTACAAGAAAGAATGAGGAGAAAAGGAATGTATTTTTTGTTTGTAGTTTATTTAGAATATATATAACTATCACATCATTTTGGGAGTGTGTGCATCACATGGTCTTAGCTGTGGTCCAGGTTCTTGCTGCTTTGTTTGCTGTGATGTGGGCGTTTACACGCCACGTGCTTCACGTGGATGATTATAATATCTATAGCGCGCTCAGCGCGTGGGCGTGGTCGCATTAGATATAATGAAGGGAGACGTGAAAGACTGGACATCACGTTGGTTTCATATGGATTACTTTATCACAGAATATTTGCTTTCGATAAGACGTGCTTAGTTTAAAAGTAGACATGGCAAGCTTTCTATAGATATATCTCTCATGTCTCTTTGTTGTGTATTTGCTGAGTTACAGTTCATTTCAGTTTCTAAATGAAGATCATGCAGACCAAGGCGGCAGACAGCTCACCCTGTTTTTTTTCTTTATTTTAGAAATGCACAAAGTTTTCTTGTTATTATGTGCGTATACAAATAAAAGTAGACCATTTACAGATTCGATTGATGTATTGCTCTTATCTGTAAGATCAAAACTGAAAGTGTAATTTAAGTTATTTTCTGTGTTATCAGGAGAAGATGCCACAAAACGCGTATCCGCATTTGTCGACCCCAAAGTGTTAATCTAGATTTAAACAGAGAGTGTGTGTCTAAGCCCCAGGGGTAATATGATCATATTTTCTTGACCTGGTAAGGACTCTAGCCATTGCATTTTGGACTACCTGTAGCTTGTTTATTGAAGATGCAGGAGTGCATCTTGCCTAACAGTGCATTACAATAGTTCAGTCTAGAGGTCATGAATGCATGAACTAGCTTTTCTGCGTCAGAAACAGGTAACACGTTTCCAAAAGTCCAGAGTTTTGCGACCTTAGGGAGCGTGATGGATTGTAGCGTGGTAGAAGGCTAGTTAGGTATGCAGGAGCTAAACTATTAAGGGCCTTGTAGGTAAGTAATAATATTTTGTAACTGATATGGAAGTTAATAGGTAGCCAGTGCAGTGACTGTACAATTGGGGTAATATGATCATATTTTCTTGACCTGGTAAGGACTCTAGCTGCTGCATTTTGGACTACCTGTATCTTGTTTACTGAAGATGCAGGACAGCCACCTAGCAGTGCATTACAATAGTCCAGTCTAGAGGTCATGAATGCATGAACTAGCTTTTCTGCATCAGAAACAGGTATCATGTTTCGTAACTTGACAATGTTTCTAAGATGGAAGAATGCTGTTTTTGTAACATGGGAAATATGATTTTCAAAAGACAAGTTGCTATCTAATATAACACCCAGATTTTTGACTGTAGAGGAAGTAACAGTACATCCGTCTAGTTGCAAATTGTAATCCAAGAGATTCTGTGTACTGCTTTTGGTCCATTAAGTAATATCTCTGTCTTATCCGAATTCAATAGGAGAAAATCATTGGTCATCCAATCTTTTACATTTTTAACACACTGTTAGCTTAGATAATTTAGAAGTTTCATCTGGTCTTGTTGAGATATATAGTTGAGTATCATCAGCATAACAATGGAAAATTCCGTATTTTCTAATAATATTACCAAGGGGTAAAGTATATTGAAAATAGCAGAGGACCTAGGACAAACCCTTGTGGCACTCCATACTTTACTGGTGATAATTGAGATGACTCTCCGTTTAAATAAACAAAGTGGTAGCGATCGGACAGGTAGGATCTAAACCATCTTAAAGCCTGCCCTTGAATACCTGTATAGTTTTGTAATCGATCTATGAGTATGTCATGATCTATAGTGTCGAACGCAGCACTAAGATCAAGTAAAACTAGCAATGAGATGCAGCCTTGGTCTGATGGAAGAAGCAAGTCATTTGTAATTTTAACAAGTGCAGTTTCTGTGCTATGGTGGGTCTTGAAACCTGAAATTCTTCATAGAGATCTTTTTTTTTTTTTGCAAGAAGGAGCACAATTGAGCAGACACAACTTTTTCTAAAATTTTAGACATAACAGGAAGATTTGAAATGGTCTGTAATTTGCCAGTTCATTAGGATCTAGTTGTGGTTTCTTAATAAGAGGCTTAATAACCGCCAGCTTGAATGGTTTTGGGACATGACCTGAAGATAACGATGAGTTAATAATATTGAGAAACGGTTCTTCTGCTACAGGTAACAACTCTTGCAGTGATTTAGTGTAGAGACCTGCACTCCCGCGGGAGTACCGCGGGACCCAACGTAACAGGGTGCGGCGCGTGACAACTCTTGATGGGCGAGTGCGGGTGCGGGCGGGAAGAGACTCATGTGTGTGCAGGATGTGGGAGAATAAAATGATTATAAATTATCTAAACATAAATTGTCTAAAACATATAAATTGTTATTTATCTGTTGCACAAAAGCAAAAAGAACAACTAATATTAACATTAAAATGATTGACGTGCGCAAGCTAGGTATAGTTTCTATTTATAACACGTGTTTAAAGGGTTGCACAATGTAGCCAATCACAGATACTAATATTTAAATTTGTTTGATGATCTGAAACATTAAAGTGTGACAAACATGCAAAAAAATAAGAAATCAGGAAGGAGGCCAACACTTTTTCACACCACTGTATTTCTGCGGGAGCGGGACTGAAAAATCCGTCCTGCGCAGGTCTCTAATTTAGTGGGTACAGGATCTAATAGGCATGTTGTTGGTTTAGATGCAGTGATAAGGTTATTTAGCTCTTCCTGTCCTATAGGTGTAAAGCACTGCAGTTTATCTTTTGGTGCGATGAATGAAGCTGAAGTATTATACGCTGTAGAAAAGATTTGAGATGGGTCTGTAATTTGCCAGTTCACTAGGATCTAGTTGTGGTTTCTTAATAAGAGGCTTAATAACCGCCAGTTTGAATGGTTTTGGGACGTGACCTAAAGACAACGACGAGTTAATAATATTGAGAAGCGGTTCTTCTGCTACAGGTAACAACTCTTTCAGTAATTTAGTGGGTACGGGATCTAATAGGCATGTTGTTGGTTTAGATGCAGTGATAAGTTTATTTAGCTCATCCTGTCCTATATTTGTAAAGCACTGCATTTTTTCTTTTGGTGCGATGAATGAAGCTGAAGTAGTAGGTGCTGTAGAATCTAAATTTGTTATTGTATTTCTGATGTTATCTATTTTATCAGTGAAGAAATTCATAAAATTATTACTATTAAACTGTGAGGGAATATTTAGATTGGGTGGCGTCTGGTTATTTGTTAATCTAGCCACTGTGCTAAATAAAAACCTTGGATTGTTTTGGTTATTTTCTATGAGTTTGCGGATATGTTCGGCCCTGGCAGCTTTTAGAGCCTGTCTATAGCTGGACATACTGTTTTTCCACGCAATTCTAAAAACTTCCAAGTTAGTTATTAGGTAGACACACATCCGCCATTAAAGCAAGTAACAGTGAGTAAAACAATGGTGATGTGTGTGAATAGAGTATTGGCAATGTAAGTGAGATTAGCGGCAACCACGCTGGTGATGCTAACGGGCTATAAGCTAATAGTGGACTCGGGAAATCAAAATAAAACTAGTGATAACATGGCGCTCTGATTGTTTTTTGTTGTAGAATACTATAGGGGATATATACACGTTATAGAAACGAAAATTATGGTGTATAAAATTGATTTTAAGATAAAAAAATATACGATAAAGAATTCACTTGACGGAGCTCAAACTCAAAACACGCGGTAGCCTATGTGTGCGCTTGTCCTTTTTTTTATTTGCTTATTTTATTTTTTTTAATGCAAGAGTAAAAATCATAAAGTCTATATAAAGTCCTTATGTAGCTGTGACAAGTATAGCTAATAACATATTATGAACTTGCCTGAACGGGACTGCCCAGTTCATATGCTACAGTAATATAGTTTATTAGCATGTAATGCTATGGAAATACGGAAATATTATGAACCCCAAGTTTAATCTCCTCAACAGGACTACTTTATATATATATATATATATATAACACTTTAGAATAGGGAACACATATTCACTATTAACTAAGAGTTTCCCTGAACAACTCCTAATTTGCTGCATATTAATAGTTAGTAAGGTAGTTGATAAATTTAGGTACAGGGTGGATTAAGGGATCTAAAATACGGTCATGCAGAATAAGGCATTAATATGTGCTTTATAAGTACTAATAAACAGGCAATATGCTAGTAATAAGCATGCTAATAAGCAACTAATTAATAGCTAAAATTTGATCCTTAATACTTTCAAGTCCTTTGACATCCAAGAAATGAGAAAACATTTGTAGTACATCAGCTGATCACTGCGGGTCGGGGAGAATCTGTAGTGGAATTGACGTTACACAGTCTTTATACACCACTCAAGAAAGCCTTTGTTGCTATGAATGTCATATAAATGTAAATATAATCTAAGAGCTGTGTCAGCAAATCTATCATATGTTCCAAGGTGGATATTCCCAGGGTCAGACAAAATAATCACATTACATATAACTCTGATTACCACAAGTAGTGAGAGTAACAACATAACAACAGGCACCAAACTCTGTCAGGTCTGAGAAATCAGCAGAGTTCTTGGATGTTTCAGCAAATAGAAGTTCTGAAATGCACACATTGTTTCTGTGAGTCAAGATACAAACTTTCAAAATATCTATACTGAACAAAATTATAAACGCAACACTTTTGTTTTTGCCCCCATTTTTCATGAGCTGAACTCAAAGATCTAAGACTTTTTCTATGGACACAAAAGGCCTATTTCTCTCAAATATTGTTCACAAATCTGTCTAAATCTGTGTTAGTGAGCACTTCTCCTTTGCCAAGATAATCCATCCACCTCACAGGTGTGGCATATCAAGATGCTGATTAGACAGCATGATTATTGCACAGGTGTGCCTTAGGCTGGCCACAATAAAAGACCACTCTAAAATGTGCAGTTTTACTGTATTGGGGGGGGTCCGGGGGGGTCCGAAAACCAGTCAGTATCTGTTGTGACCACCATTTGCCTCACGCATTGCAACACATCTCCTTCGCATAGAGTTGATCAGGTTGTTGATTGTGGCCTGTGGAATGTTGGTCAATTTCCGTCTCACACCAAGTTTGCCACGATCATTGACGTTAGTTCACAGTATATAACTTAACAGCTACGACAAAACGTATTTCTGTCAGAAAATATTGAACATTTTGAAATAGTTTTTTTAATATATAAAAACGTACCTACCTCACGACGAACTACAAGTCCTTTGTGCTGCAGAACCAGGGTCCTGTCGTGGCGCACTTCTCAACATTTAACTACAGATGTGGTGTTAAAACACGCTCCTGAACACCAAAATAAAACACAGCCAAGGAGTATCCCATAACACAAACTGTAGTCAGAGTTAAAAAATAAACTCCAGAAATCTAACTCTTTCACACTTTTTTGCCTAACTCCTGATTTTTCAACTCCTGAAATTTGCTGTGTGCCTATAGTGTTAGTGTGCCCTAAGTTTAACTGCTTCAAGCACAGCGACATTACCACATTGCTACTGAGAAACATCAAGACGCTTTTCAGCTGCAAATCTATTTTATTGATACATGTGTGAGGCAGCGCTGACAACAAGTATGTATGCGTGTGTATGTTGTATGAAAGTGAAAGTGACGTGGCCAAGTATGGTGATTCATACTCGGAATTAGTGCTCTGCATTTATCCCATCCAAAGTGCACACACACAGCAGTGAACACACACACACACACACACACACACACACCGTGAACA
>NW_015540090.1:347700-348668 GCF_001515605.1 Sinocyclocheilus anshuiensis | reverse complement strand
TAATGTACAGTATGTGGAAAATAATGTTTTTTTTACTTTAAACCGCATAAACACATTTCATTACACCAAATACAAAATAATGTTCTTTTTAGCAGCATCATATGGCCCCTTTAAAATGACTGAAATCATTTGGCGACGTGAAATGGAATTGTAATGTGGCCAAGACCTGCCTGTAATTACTTCAACAGTGTGTTTCCTGAAAAATAATTGCACACATTAGTGACATGTTTGTCAACAAATCAGATTTAAGAATTCAACAGCCCTGTAGTTTAAATGCTAATAAAATATATGGTAATACTTTATTTTAATGGACAAATGAATGCATGCATGACAGTTCAATCTTTTTCCATCATGTTTGGACTTATTGTGTTCGCATTGGTAAAACATTAGTGACACTTCTCTAACTTTGTGTTTGGACTATGCAAATAACACGACTTCCCGCAATGTGTGTGTGTATGTGTGTGTGTGTGTGTGTGTGTGTGTGTGTATGGGAGAGAGAGTGGGAGAAAGAAAGCATGCTTTCTATTGATAGTAAAACATATTTCTTGGGAAAAAAGAGAAATAATTTGTAATTTTTATCATATATATTTTTAAATATGTTTAAATATAATTGAAAATAATTAATTAATATAATAATTTAAATATAAATATAACAATTTTTATTTATTGACTTGGTCAGTGTCTTTGTGGATTTTGGTTCTTTTTCTGTTACAGAATGCATGCATGACAGTTCAATCTTTTTCCATCATGTTTGGACTTATTGTGTTCGCATTGGTAAAACATTAGTGACACTTCGGACGAAGCCCGGGGTCGTCACATGTGCTTGCCGCTCCTTCGTCTGATCCGCCGGCCGCGCCATTCTCGACCCCGCCGCCTCTGCTGTCTCTCGCCTGGCCTCAGCTCACTCTAGCCCAGCCTCAGCTCACGCTAAGCCGGGGCTTCCGCTAGGCCGCTGTGTTTTTCGTTGT
>NW_015540090.1:337037-347493 GCF_001515605.1 Sinocyclocheilus anshuiensis | reverse complement strand
GCCTGGAAATGGAGAAGCGCCAGATTGCAATCTCCTCCTCATCGGAAAGAGATAAAGGTACCTTCCCAATAGACACTCCTTGTTCTGAGTCTGAGTCCTGTCAGGGAAAAGACACTAAAAGAGCAAGTTCTGAGTCTTTCATCCCAAGAGACTGTAACAGATACCTTCTTTCTGAGTCTCCGGCTTGTTACAGGGAAGGCAGCAACAGAAACAACCTGTTCTGAGTCTGAGCCCTGCATGGGTGAGACGATAGCAGATCAACCTCGGTTCTGAGCCTCGGGCCTGTGAGGGAAGAGGCAATAACAGATTCGACCACATTCTGAGCCTCCGGCCTGTGAGGAAAGAGACAATCTATGTTCAGACTTCATTCTGAGTCTCCGGCCTGCGTGGTATGAGATAGAAAGGGATTCAGCATGTCCTGAGTCTCCATCCTAGCGAGACAAAGCGGATCGACCAAGTTCTGAGTCTCTAGCCCACAGAGGCAGAAGACACACTGACATTTGCAACAAGGTTAAGTTCCAGAGAGCAAACCTTCACCTCAAAGTACTTTTGCTTGCGTGTTCCAGGCAAGTACCTTCTGCACCTATTCCAAGGCCACATCTGCGTGTTCCAGATTTTAGGAACCTTTGGTGCTCCAGGAGATCAGCATCCTACAGTGCTTCGTGTTCAAGGCTATTTAAATGGATTCCTGCTCCTTTCCCCACTGCATTGTCACCGCTACCGGACTGCTCACTTGACCACAGAGAACGTAAATATCACTTATCCAAACCTCTTCCAGAGACCTTGGCATTGTGGTATATTATCAATAATTGATTTTTCTAATTTACATTAGATATTATAGCTGATTGCAGTTTATAGCATATCTTTCATGTATTTGTTTGATGCATAATAAGGTTCTTCATCTCACTGCCAGGTGCCCATAGCTGGAGGAGCGGTCTCTGGCCATCAGGAGAAAAGTAAAAGGCCATCCACCATTATGTCTCCTTTCTCTCGCCTCCTCTGTCCTTACCCCAAGGTGTTGCCACAACCGCCTTGACACAGGCTTTTATTCAACAGAGTGGTCAAACAGGCAGGGTCAAATAACAGCAAACAGGTACAATCCAGGGCGAGACAAAAGAGTGCTCCAATAAACAGGCGAAGGTCAGGGCAGGCAGCAAACAATCATATACAAAGAAACAGTCATGATCAAAACACAAAGGCAAGGCAAGGAGAGGCAAGGCAACAAGGGTAGTAACACAGGAGAACACGGCAATGTTACAGGCTAACAATACTGAGCAATGAATGAGTGAAAAACCAGGCTATAAATAGGGTGAGACTGATGGAGGTAACAAGACACAGGCGAATGCAATAAGTGATGAGTCCGGCAAAGGATTATGGGAAATGTAGTCTGTGAAATTGGCAAGAGTCAGGGGTGGAGTGCCCTCTGGTGGAGTTCATGGGCACTCCAGGTGGAGATCGTGACAGATACTAGTAGGGGTGGTGATATACTATTAGGGGTGGTGTGGTGAAGTGAATAAAGATCTGGGCTGATAAATGTAAGGTTGTAGTTTCAAACCCCACAAAGGATTATTCATAAACTATCATAGATGTGTCCTTGAGTGAGACACTTAACATAAAGTTTTTTCAAAGGGACTGTTCTTATAAATGTGCCTTGTAGGTCACTTTGAATAAAAGCATCACTTTGAATTAAAAAGCATTTCCCAAATGCAAACAAATTATTGAATTATTCAGAATTCTGTTACTTATATAAATTCTGCAGATATAATCTCTAAATCAAACACTTTCTGATGCAAAACCCGAGCTTTTAAACTCAACTGTGCATTGCTGTTTTCAGATGAGAGATGTTTATAGAATTGTAAAGTCTTATGAAAATGATAAATCCTGCATGAAATCATGACATCAAATATTCTGTTTAGTTGCGCAACTTACATTTAAATTGGCTTCTTAACGTGTTACATAGTCATTATTGACTGAATTTCAGAGATAATTTTATCAGATCATGTAAACATTGCTGAATTTACATCATATTAGGCACATAATGTCAACTCACAGACTTTAGGTGCTTAAATAATTCATCCTTTGTTTAGATACAGGATGAAACAGCACAGAAGTGCCAAACCAGAAGCAGATGTCTAGTTCTAACCTATCTTTTCATCCTTCCTACTATGTATGGGCTTGGATACCCTTGAACTTTTGGCTTGAAAATTCATTGTTAGTTGACTAGTCCTCTGGAGAAATAGCTGCTTATTTGCTGTTTCTTATCTGTGTTGATGAGGATAGAAGTGAATAGAAGTGAATGTCCATGCAGTTGAGATGATGCAGCTGAGAAATTAAAGTGTGCTTATCTCCATTGCCAGATTCATGCTGCATTCAGTGTACGAAATGGTCCAGTAACATGTGCTGATGACTTCTGTTCAGTTCTGTGACACTTGATAAGTTTTATGGCAGTAGAATTTGGTCTTTTATTTGAATACTCTAAATTAAAATTTAATTGAATTCAAATTTAAACTCAGCAATGCGATTTACTTTTAACTTGCTTTGTGAATGCAAAGTGCTCTAGGTTAACTTTATTTTCCCTTTCATGTAATAAAAATAGGACAGGTTCTTGTATTCTGTATTAACTTTTTTCTGTCAGACTTTTGTTGTACCAGTTCAGTTGTGGTTGGAGCTGAATTCTGCAGGACAGCCCTGCATTGAACACCCTTTATGTAGAACAGAGAAGTATTTGAGGCTAAGCATATCCCATCATTCAATATGTTCATGTGCCCTGAAATCAAAAGAATTCTAATAAAACTTTGTGTAAGTTAAATTAATTAGATATTGCATATTATGTGGCAGTAAAATGTAAAGTGTTGCACATTTTTATTGGTAGATATGATTGTGTTTTTTTTTTTTTTTTTCTAAAATGATTGTAACTGCTTTTTATCACTTATTAGAAGCATCACAATTACTAAACTGTGTTGTCTGTTACATATAGTTGGTTTATTTAAGGGCAAAATATTGAAATTCAAAATATAGAAATAAATCTCAAAGGAATGTGATGTAAGTAGACAAGCGATCAAGTGCAAAGACCACCTGTGTGGATACTGAGACAGTCTCCAAGTACACATGAAGTCATATGATCCATGACAAGTCAACACAAACCATGGTCATTTGCCCTGCTGGTGGATGCTGTAACAACACCATCTGATTCTAAAAACTGTCTTTTTCCATTGACTGACCAACATATATTTCTAATATTTCATAATATGTTAAGTTGAATGGGAACACTTTACTTGCACTTTTATTATTATTATTATTATTATTATTTAATTGTATTATTATAATTTTTTGTAGACCTTCTTGACAAGTTGACTGGTGGCAGATCTAACTGACTAGTCGATCATGATGTATTTCTCTTCTTCCTTTTCTTGAACCTCAGCGCTACCTTATTTCTTCCTCTTCTTCTTATGCTGTTCATGCTGTGTTCTCTCAGTCTGTCTTTCTCTCCCTCCTTTGGATTTCGAATCATGATCGCCTCTGCTGCAAAGAAAACTCCACCTACTCACACACGCACACACACACACACACACACTCTCTCTCACTCACGCTCTCTCCACTCTGGTCCCACATAAATAAATAGCATCAGAAGGATGTGGGAGAAGAGAGATGTTGCTTCCAGTGGAAAAAGAACAATGTTGAGGCAACTCTCCCCTGTTTATCTTCAGCGCATGCTTCCAGTCTGGGGATTACAGGCACATTCCCTCTGGATTTCTTGCCCACTGATGGATGCTATGTTCTGACGACGTTCCTGCCGTACCAACAGCGAGGACTACTGGACTTGTCTCACTGTTTCTACCTACCTGCCAGAGAGCCACTGATCTAGCTAGGCAGAGGAGCCCATGGAGTCCATCCCTGTGGTAGATGGTCCACTTTATATTTGTGCTTGGCAATAGACAAAGAGGCAAAGAGATTAGAAACATTGGCAACCGATCAGCTGTATGGTTTTCTGACTATCAAGGCTGTGATTTTTGGCATCTGATAAAGAGGTAGGACTTAAAAAAAATACTTCACGATTTAGTGATTTCTGTGCTTTTGAATGCACTTTTTGTACTTTCGTTGCTCATGATGGTTCTGCAAATTCGGAATGTGGTATTTTGGAATATCTTCAATGCATTGCACATAAAATCAAAAGATTCAAAGTTTTGATACCATATGAATTGATACCTTCCACCTTTAATTTTTCCATAGCTGTGGTGGAAACTAAAAGGACCCCAAATTAGGTCCTCAATGCCAAAAAATGGCTTCAGTGGGTTAGAAGAGACTTAAAGACATTCAAGAACCCTTATTGCAGCTATATGTGTTGCTTTAGACTTGCTGAGCAGAACCACATGGTGATTTCTTGCAATATTGTGGTTGCAGGTGATGTGTGATGCCTGCTGAGGTAGCTCATTACTCTGAGCCAAGAGACTGAGGCTACACATCGGCTGAAACCAGTTTTGTTGCTCTGCCAAAACATCTCTGTCACACTCACAAATGCCAAACACGCCATGGCGTATTTCCCATCCTCAATGGCAGGCTGTTTTTTCTGGTTTCTGTAAAAGTTGTAGTGTTGTATGGCAGATTCTTTTGTGCTCAGGGAGTTGTCGCTGCATCTCAAGGATCTGCTGTTGACAGAAGGCACCTTTTGTCACATTGGTGTCCATGATTTCTTGTTGAGTGTCATCCAGCCTATATCCACTCTCCTACCCACATGCCTCTTGAATCATTATATTCCCCTTTTCTCCCACTTAAGAAGGTACTTCTTGATGCTAAAAGTCATTGTGGAAGTGCGCAGGCATCTTAAATGTGTACTTATAGGGCCAACTGTGCCAATGATTAGCTTGTAAGCAAAGACAGACTAAAAATATGTAGAAGGAATCAGTTGTGCTAGAGATCTAATGAGCACCTGATGGCAGGTTGGCCAGGGATGGAAAAATCCCTCCATAGATTTGAACAGAATTAATTACCAGAGAAAAGGAAATTAGCTGGTTTGCTCACCTGCTTGTGACTTGCACAAACCTGAAGCTGAGCATGGCAGTTGAAAATAGGATAGCTTTTCAAAACCATCATGTGATTGCAACATTTATAGAATGTATATTTTGAGAAGAAAAATTTTAAAGAAAAATACGTTTATAAAATGCTCTTTAACTTTATTTTTGCATTAATATACAAATATTGTTATCCTGAAATGCTTGAGCTGTCTTGAGTCAATTAAATGTATAACTTAATCAAGTCGGATACAGTTAAACTAGAAGTACATGAAGGTCAGTGTTACATTATGACATTCTATATAACTCTAACATTTGATGAATATAAATACAAAATTATATAATGTGAATAATTAAACAACATATCTTAACAGATACTAGACATATTTTAAGATTTTGAAGGACAGGCTTTAATATTGACATCAGACTAAATGGAAAGACATATCAAGCTAGACAAATAGGAATTGAATGGACATATTAAAATGTATGCTTTATGCATATATAAAACTCAAAGTAACACTTACTGAATGGAAAACAACATCAGTGAAACACAGTTTAAAAACACATTTATCCACCCTTTAATATTAAAAGTTATGGCAAATGGTTTCTGGGATGCCCTCTGACCATTCCTCCATATGCTTTCCAACAGCCTAGAGGCAGCTGATGCATTAATGCTGAAAGGTAAATTGTAATATTGCTCCCAACATTGCTCCCAAATAATAATAATAATAATAATAATAATAATAAAAACATGGATACATTTTCTCAATAACTTCTGTTACATTTATTAAATAAATGTAAATAATTTACAATTATCCCAGTTGTTCCCTAAGGCTCAGCTGTACATTTCAGTCCCTGCTGCTTTCTTTAACTTGTGTGAAATGAGTTCCTGTTAAAATCCTTTATATTAGCGTACAAGCTAAGTGCCACACAGCACATCTGCAAAAGGGCTTCTATAGTGATTATTAATTCTGTTTGGGTGGGAGGCATGTATATCAACAGCTGACTCCACAGAGACAGGAAACGGGAGGATTATTTGTGCACTATAATTAGTCTACTACTAGCTAGTTTGCATTTGATGTGTTGAGAAGTGAAAAAAAAAAGGCTAAAAGGAGGGCAAAACGAAATGAATATGTAAAAAAAAACGAAACAATCCGTCGACATTGTTTTGAAGTGGTGCAGGAAAAGTCAAGGCAGGATGTGAAGCCAGTAGGAGCTGGGTCTGTGCATACAGATCTGTTTGAATAAATATGTAAGCTGAGCCTACAGGACTATGATGCATTAAAAATGCAGACACATTTGACTCTTAAGAAGATCCTCAGAAATGTACACCAAATTTGGTTTCTGTCATTTGCGTTTCAATTCAGCTGAACGCACATGTGGGTGCACATATTTACGTAGGTATGTGTATGTGTGAAATTGTTTTGATTTTGATTATTATTATTATTATTATTTCACAAACACAGGTTGTCTTTCTTACTGTATGTTGTGTCATGCTGATGCATTTGGACGGGTATTTAAGCCGCCTAGAGCAGATGCACTACAAAAACTTGGTTTTCTTGTCAAATATAAATATTTATCAACTGCTCTCTCTTATTTATCAAAACAGTGGTAAAGTCCCTGGTCACCAATACAGGTGAAACGGAAAGTTTTGATTATCTGTAAAATAACATCTGTTATTATCTGTTGTTAATAATAATAATAATTATTTTAACCAACATTTTAATTGATACGTTACCCTTCATGTGAGGTCTTATGTTTGCCTTGGGATTTATTCAGGAGAACAACGTCTGACACATCTGTCTCCCATAGCGGAGAGCATGTGAATTAATTTTGACTGCCAAAATGGTCAAATGTGTCTATTAAAATGCCTCTACTTCCTGTGAAAAGAAGTCCTTCTCTGTTTGGTTATTCAAATCCGTTATCTTGCACAAAGCTGTCCAGCTGCTCAATATAGGAGAATGAAACTTCTGTCAACCTCCCCATCTGTGTCACAGAGATGCTTGTACCTTTCGGAAGGCGCCACATGAAGAATCGTCTCCCACGTACACACGTCTGGGCCCGTCGAAAAGCGGCAAACATGTGGGTGCAAATGCTTTCATTATTTGATTGCCATCTTTTGTGTAACGCCTGCTGAATTCTTGGCCATAATAAATGTGGCACATGGGCCTCAGGCATGGCATTAAGTGCACAATAACTCTGCGTATCGTTTTGATGCAGACCTGCACAGCTGCGCGACTGAGATCTGGGGCTCAGCTTAAGGGTGATCCTCCATGACTGACACAATGTAGAATAAGGGTAACCTTATTATACTGCCAACATCTATTTTCCTCCAACTCCATGATTTGCAGGAAAAAAGGGTGCAAATTATACAGTTTGTAGGGGTCTCACCACCTCAATTAAGGTTTGATCAACCCCAAAGGATGTCAAAACAAAAACTTTGAGAATTTTAAGTGTCTTAAACCTACAAAATAAGTACATCGCAAAAAAAAAAAAAAACTGTGTTAGGGAGCTACATACAATATGGGCTGCATGGGACAATTCTCGACAGATCCTTGACCCTTCTGAAAGCATTTTTTTTTTTTTTATAATGAGCCAATGGGAGCCCTTTGTAAATACACAAATAGTCAGGGGTTTATGTATATTTTCAAGCATGTTAATGTAAGCAAATGGATTATGGATAATATTGTCTATGTGAATGATGGTCATATTTACCTGCTGTATGGTTGGCTGCATTGACTAATGACTGTAATGACTAATGACTAATTTTTTTTAACCCTTTATTCTTTAGCGTTGAATGGTTGATTACGTGTTGTGTTGCATCGCGCCGCATAAACATAAAACCATGTCTGCATTTGTGATCGGAGAAATGACAAAGAACAAGTCCTACTCTACACTGCCCAAAACTCGCGTTTGAATCATCAATTCTTTAAATATAAAAAAACGTACTTGCAGTATGTGAGTCAGGACAGCCGGCATTGTAGTCTACTCTACCGAATAAAAGTTACGCCTTCTTTCTCTGCATGAACATTTGGGCGGCGTTATGCAAATCTTCCCACATCATGACGTAGATATGTGGGGGTGTGTTAGAACGAGTCGTTTTAGTTAGGCGTGGCTGACTCAACTTTTATAAAGAATATTTCTTTTGATTTTAAACTTTAGTCTTTGCAACTTTACAGATCTTCTTTATGCACCAAGAGAAAACACTCCAAAGAGAAAAGAAAAATTGAAATTGCATCATATGACCCCTTTAACATTCAAACAACGGATTACACCTGCAAACTGCAGCTATTTTTGTTTATGTGAGCACAATTTTATTATCAGTGGTGTACAAAATCAGAATCTGAATTCAATCTATATATGTAGCAACACTCATTTTATTACGCTAAATCAGTAGCATTTTTATTGTATAATAAAATAATCTTTTTACAAGTCATTAAGTCCCGATTATTTAAGCCAGGATTGTGTCAAAACGTATACACTACCATTCAAAAGTTTGAAATCATTATGATTTTTGAGAGAACAGCTGATAAAAAAAAAAAGAAAAAGAAAAAAAAACACGATTTAATTAAATATGATTGAACTGACAATCTTCGGAATTAATAGTCTAGGCTGTCAAATACCCACGTCTCTATATATGACTTTGATCTCCACACAGTTTGTCTATGTAATTTGGGAATGTCTGAAATATATTGGAGTAACTGCTGTCTTGTGCTCTTACCTAGACCCATATCATGGTTCAGCAGCACCTTCAGCATCAGGTGTCCTGTCTTAACTGCTGAAGCCTGTCGGATTTGTTGCTGAGAGGCTTTTTTTTTTTTTTTCAACCACAGAAAATGTGTGCTAACCAAATCTATAAATAACAAATCAGAAATACACAATAGTAGCAACATTGATTGCTAATGTCCTTCCCTACTGCAGCTGTGCTGACTCAGAAGCTGCCAATTTTTCTATATTATTATGGCACTCAATCAGATGTCTGCTTTAAAGTTGTTGATGTGACCGAATATCACAAATGCTTAAAAAAAAAAAAGTGAAATGCAGTTCACAACCCATTGATTCATCCCCCCGTACTACATTTCTCATTGAAATATACAAATCCCATGAAAAAGCAGACTGTACTGTTGGGAATGCTTTAACTTTACAAATGACATTTCTGCACAAACTGGAACGTCTATGTGGTCCTATGTGTTCTCATCCCTAGATATTACAACACTCACTTTACAATGTCCTGCCCTATCACACAAACATCTCTAGCCAAGATCCTGCCAGCTGCCCCCAGGATCTTCTCAGCCTAATGGAATGTAGTCTTCTCACACAGCGGCACACTCACAGAGCAATTACGCTGACAGATTAATTTAAGGCCGGCCGCAAGCTCTGGCAGTGGACAGACAGTCCATTCACCCTTCATCAGCCTCGCCGGCTTTCTCACTGTACAATATCCCCAACAGGAAATTATGATTTCAGTCAGAAAGAACAATAAGGACTGTATCAGATGCTGGATGGATGTCATCGTGTTGTCCTCAGCTGAAGAAATATGTTATGCAACTATCACGAGGCTCTTTTTAGCCAATTTGAGGCTGTCTGGAGCCACCTGGCAGGTTGAGTGCTGAGCTTTCAGTAGCTCTGTCGTTTGTCTTGCTCCTTCTTTTTCTGTTTGTTCAGTGCCACAGATACTGAACAAACAGATCCCTTGAACCATAGCACTCTGCGTGTCCATAATAACACAACACAAAGGTTGAAAAGATGGGAAATTCAGGTTTAAAACCCCCACCTTGAGTACTTTAAATAAGATAGTCAGACAGTGAATGGTCGATAGCTATCTGTGTCCCCTATTAGGAAATATCTACCCATGGTTCTCTTTTGTGAAAAAAGTTTTGTGTCTCATCTTCAATGAGAAAAATGTGTGACAGGACTTGGGAAAAATGGGTGTTGTGTATCAGGACGTAGCCAGTTGGTTGGTTGAAAAAGAAAGGATTAATGTCAACCATCTAAACGTTTATTCAAATAAATTTAAACATCTCTTGCAAAAAAAAAAATTAAAACATGGTCTGTGTGTGTGTGTTTTCATTACGCATTGTGGAGTATTTAATTTCAGAACATTTCAATCATTTATTTAAAAAAATACTGCTGACAAATTTGATTTACTATTAACCTACTTATTAGAGTCATTCATTCAGAAATTGGACTACACTGGCTGTGCTGTAAGTTTTTGATTCACTAGCTCAGAGTCATTTTTTGGGAATCAGAATACACTCTCACTCAGCCTAACTAGCTGCTCTGGAGACCTCCTTAGAGGTAGCGAGCCTCCCAGAGTCGCTACATTTCCGGATGGATGCTAAGACATGCGCTTGCTGGAGACCACTGTGCCCTGAAGCACCGGGGTTGGCAGGGTTGACAGACTCCTGAGGAGAGACGGGCACTGTATGATGAGGTGTACACCGCTC
>NW_015540090.1:329755-337027 GCF_001515605.1 Sinocyclocheilus anshuiensis | reverse complement strand
GAACCGCTACGTTTCCAGGCGAATGCTGAGAGATGCGCTCGCTGGAGGCCGCTGTGCCCTGAAACACCAGGGGGTGGCAGGGTTGACAGGCTGGTCTCCTGAGGGCACTGAGGAGAGACGGGCACCGTATGATGAGGTGTACACCGCACTTTCCCAGAGGGGCCTGCCCTCAGACGTCCTGAGCCATGGGCATCAGGACTTTTTGGCTGAAGTCTCCTATTGAAAATGACGGCCCTCAGACCCGTCATCTCATTGGAAGACTTAGACTGAATCAACCAGAGCCTGCTCGGGGCAGGACCCAATGAGATACGTTTGGAGCAGACACTGCCAGGTGACCCACTAAGGGAACCAGTCTCTCGAGACTGGCCTCTGGTGTACTTAGAGTGGCTAGCTTGGTGAGGGGCCTGGCCTGGCGTCAGAACCTTTAGTCGAAGACTGTCTAGCGAGAATGATGGTCCGCAGATCCACTTTCTGTTTAGAAGCCTTCAGCCCGGGAGCGCCGCTCTGACTCCAGATATTCTGGGGGAGTATGAGAAGCGATGCTCCCCGAATGAGGAGCATGAACATGGCTAGAGCTGCTCCCGCCCAGCAGCCCCTGAGACCTGTATCCAGCATGAAAATGTCGGGGCCTAGGGGTGATGCTGCAGTGGGAACAGATGTCTGTCCCACCTTAGACATCGCCCTATAAACCTACACATTCAGCCCGTCAAATAGAATTTTTTTTAAAAAGGGCAGATGAGCTGGAATGAAAAATGGTTAAACCCATGCTCTCAACACAGGGAAGACAGGGAAAACCGGTAGGTCCCAACATACCAACTCATATTTTGCTGACCACATCAACCTCCTCAGAGGAAGAGAGGTATAACACCATGCTCTAACTCGAGAATTGTTTATATACCAAGAGAGCGCTGTGTTTAGAGAGCGAGGGAGGAGAAAGGGTGTGGCCCATCTCCGATCCCTCTGCTGAATAATAAAAATATATAAATATATGTATACAAAATATATATCTAACTTCTCAAAGCCAGATGAATATTCATCATTTAATTCCTCAGTCTTAAATGCAGCCAAACCTGGTTGGTTGTTTGCAGCCAAACAACCAGACATGTGAACATGGTCTGATTATAATATATGATGTAATAAAAAGAATCGTGATACATAGCCTGCAGATGCATTTATACATTTGCACACGTTTGGGGGAAAGAGAGAGGAAAGGAACCTCCCGTCTGCTCACAGATTCCCCCGACATTATTTGCTGCAGACCCGTAATGCCGAGGCAATGCGCGAGCCGCTCGATTCTATATTGCATAAGACTTTCTTCCCTCGAGAAGAAATGCCAGCGGGAGCAGAGCTAAATATCCAAGGTAATGCACACTTACCTCGAACCTCGGCTTCCGAACCTCGAGAGAGAGATTCATGAATCGCTAGATTCATATGCGATCCCCGCGATCCCAATCGCTGCCGTGGCTCAGCAACAGCGGGACAGGAACCGTAGAGACTGAAAACACGGACACACTCCTCGAAGTGTGCCAGTCGGGAGCGGAGCGTTCGAGGCGGGAGCACGATGCACAATCAGCCACCTCGAGAGCTGACTGCTCCAGCTCACAAACAACAACACAACGATCGCGTGCATTCACACCTGTAATGTTAAGCACGGGCAGAGAAGAACACACGATCTAAAGTGCTGTCTGTTTAGCTCGCCATATAGAGGTGATTGTGCACTGTTAATACAAACAACAGTAAATAAAACTGACACATTTCACACAGAGCGCTTGCTGAAAACACAGAAACTAACGCTGCTTGTTTTGGATGCCCTATTAAGCTCTCTGGTCTCTACATCACCCCGCCCGTGACGTTTCGCCATTCCATTGGACTGATTTCACACATGATTCAGAGCGTGGGCACACAGGGTCATTCCCAAAGCATTTTCGACACAGTTCACTTTTAGCCACGCACTTGCAAACTTGACTAAGCACTTACTCTCGGGGGGGATCTCCGCCGCCATTTTGAAGTCAAGTGGAAGAGGGAAGTTTACATGGACCCTCTGTGGGTGGTCATTCACTGAGGGTGAAACCCGTTGGTACATGTTTCTTTCATTGTGCTTGAGGCAAGGAGAAGTATGGTACCGCTCCAGACTTTCAGGTGCATCTGTCTTAGTGGTGCTCGCCATGATTTCACACTAGACAGGCATTTGTCAGTATGGTGGCGTGGGCATACTCGTTCCCAAAGCATTTTCAACGCAGCTCGAGTTCCTGAAGGGTAACATCTCTAGGTTACGTATGTAACCCTGGTTCCCAGAGGGAATGAGACGCTGCGTCGCATTGCCATACTTCCTGCATCCCTGTGAGCGACTTGCTTCAACTTATCAGAAGCTAACGCTGATTGTTTCGGATGTGCTTTTAAGCTTTCTGGTCTCTACGTCACCCCGCCCGTGACGTTTCGCCATTCCATTGGACTGATTTCACACATGATTCAGAGCGTGGGCACACAGGGTCATTCCCAAAGCATTTTCGACACAGTTCACTTTTAGCCACGCACTTGCAAACTTGACTAAGCACTTACTCTCGGGGGGGATCTCCGCCGCCATTTTGAAGTCAAGTGGAAGAGGGAAGTTTACATGGACCCTCGACCCCTCGACTTTGACCGAGGGAGCGAGTCTGCTTCATATGCACACTTCAGGCCGCTCTGTAGACCACAATGCAACATGACTATGACGTCATCGCAGATCGCGTTTAATTTATCCCCACCCCAAACAACTCTATAATATATAAATTATTATTTTTTTTTACATTTATAACAGCCCAAGCATATCTATATACATATAGTATACTGCACCAAACAAATCCGTAAGGGGAAACATGTAAATAATAAACCAACTCCATAGCAGATTCTAAGTGATCAAGACGTACATCCGAGTAAACGAGACGGAGGGAAGTTAGCGAGTGAAGGGCATAAAAAAAGTGAACTGGAACGCAGCCCTCGAGTTCCTGAAGGGGAATTGATTTATGAAAACGCATGTGTGGGACCTAAACAAACCAGTTTTTTGTTTCCCAACCCTAATGTTGACTTTAAATGATTTTGCCCACTTTTCTAGATTCAGGGCCCATTCACACCAAGAAAGATAATTCTAACTATATTAGTGTCCACACCAAGGATGAAACAAATTCAGTTTATTCTAAGCATTAACTGCAGTTATGTCATGGGCTGCTTTAAATGGTTGAACACTTTAAAGCAGGATGGATTCTGTTTGGCTGTCAATGTTTTTAACATTCATCAGCTTGAAAAAAAATTGCTCTGAAAGTGATTCCAAACAATACCATTCCTTTGAGTTGTTATTGTTATAGTTGTGGTGTGGACTTGTGGATTGGTGTTAAAAAATGGATTTACTAAAGACACACAGTAAAAAAATTAGCAATGAAAATGCATGGACAGTTATTTTTGCAGCTGATCTTATTGCATTTGTATATCTGGTTCTATATAATTACCTTGGTGTGTCCTTGGTGTGAACTGGCCTTTAGCCACTAAATTTGTCCATGCTCATTTCTTTTCCCCACCCTCCAAATTGATGTCAGCCAACCAGATGTTAGCAAACCTGGTCATACAAAAATTAGAACGTTTCTAAGTTTCTTGGTTTCAAGTGGCTTTTTTTTTTTTACTCTTCACAGAGACTAGTGTCTAAAAAGATGTGATTTCCACAGTCACCTATTTCAGTTGTATGTGTCACACAGGGACATTTTATGTGTGATATAAAAAAAAAAAACACTTACAGCACCTTCAGGTAATGCAATATCTTGTGTGAGAGTGTAATTCGGTATTGTGCAGAGGCCCATATACCATGGTGCCATGACACCTACATTGTATTAGACTTTCCTCATCTGGCTAATTACATAATAAGGCAATTAATAGGTCTGAAAATATTCATAATTACCCTTGGTAGACTAGACTTATAAATTCCCCTTGTAAGCACCATGTCAAAGGATTACTAATTTAGCCTGATGTTTCCTTTCCTTTTCATTGCTTATTGATTTCAAATCCATGACTCTGAAATTAAGGAATGGGTGCCTTTTGAGTCCAATTAAACATGCCCAGTATGGTCCAAGGAAGAATGATTATGGCAAATAAGAGCATTTTCATGGGCTTGTGAATAGCAGTCAGATCACCTCTGGAGGATAATGCTAGCAGGAAAGGAAACCCAAAAATGCTGCCCTGGGTGTAAGATCGAGTGGCTGCATAATAATCATACTGTAGCTTTGAGAGTCTAGCTGAAATATCATAAAATATACAGGCACAGAAGAGGCACAGGTTTTATTATTATGAGCTGACAGATAGTCAGTTCATGCATCTTAAGTGTATAGCTATTTCTTTTTTTTTTTTTTTTCAGCAGCATGCCATGGTTAGAGATGCTGAACATGTCATATATGTGTATATGAGGCTAAATGAATTGTGGTTTATTAAGGCTTGGTGAGATGTGTTATAGTGTGACTGGAAAGCATATAGAGTAAAGTCAAAGTTTTGATGGTGACAGTAGTCAAGGTCTTATTTAAAGGCACATATAGTTCTGATAGACTGACATTTATTGCATAATATTATGTAGTCATTGATTTATTTGGTATCAGTATTTAAATAAAAACTGCTGAAACAAGTGTGTCTTAAATCAAACCGTCTGGATGAGGGTTATTATTGTTTTTAAATTATTTAAATTTTGTTTTTATTTCTATTTTAATTTCAAATCATCTTTTCAGTTTAGTGTAGTTTTTTTGTTAGTTTATATATTCCTTTCAGCAGAGTACTCTTTTGCTTTCAGAAAATGCATCTTGAATAAGGTTTGTATATCTTGCTGTATTAGCATTTTAATATTATATTTCGTGTATAAAATCTAACAAAATCAAGCTTATGTTTATGTTTAAGTTTATGCTTAAAATAATACAAATGCTAATGGGGTATAAAATAAACTTAATTCAAGATATGTTCTTTGAAAATAAAATCTGATTTATTATGCAATTTGCTTCTCAGGTTTTTAGGTTCTCAAATTTTATTTGAAAAGATGTTTTGATATTTTTGATATAGTCAAAACCCAGAGACACTGAAAAGGCCTAGTATTTCGCATTTTCTGCAGGTTTCACATGGTGAGGAGCCCCAGAGGGTGTGAGAATCCTTCCTCTCTGAATTATGTTGTCACGTTTGGAAAATTATGTTTCCCTTTCATGGGAACTTCGAACTGCGTCCTCTAGGGGCCGTGAATGGTCATGGATAATGATGTGATTCACACCTGAGAAGACAAAGGCCTGCATAATGAGCTGCATAATGAGCCTTTCAGTCAGGTGTGTGACTGAGAGGGAATTGCTACAAGAAAGAATGAGGAAAAATAAATGTATCTATTTTTTGTTTGTAGTTTATTTAGAATATATATAACTATCACATCATTTTGGGAGTGTGTGCATAACATGGTCTTAGCTGTGGTCCAGGTTCTTGTGCGGGCAGGAATCTCAGAGCCTGTGGAACATGTCAACTTCAGTCGCTGTTTTCCATGACCGAGTGGGCTGCTTATTTGCTTTGGCTCTCTTTGCAACTCACGACGAAACATTCCCCATAGCGACCCCTAGAGGACACAGTGTCTCGTTCCCTACTCAGGGAACCATGGTTACATAAGTAACCTGAGACGTTCTATTTTATCCCCGATGTGCTTTCACAGCCTCCGTCTCTGTTTTTCTGGCTCTTGGCCTAAGCCTTTTGATTTCTTCTCATCTCCCTCCCTGTCCTTCGGTGGAGCTTTCTGTCTTTACTTTCTTATTTCCTGTTTTTTCTCTCTCTGTCCTAAAGGTTTGTCTTTGTGAAAAATACCCTCTGTCCACTGTCTAATGTAGTTCATTTCTTCACTTTCTTCTTTCGGAGGACCTCAGCTCAGGAAAATATCATTAATCAAATATGTCAGGTCTGATACCACAGAAGGTAATTTAACAAGACGTTTGGGTAACACTTTATAATAACTTTCATTAATAAATCATTAACAAACATTATATAATCATTACTTAATATATATTCACATATCTAGAAATATGAGATTATGTGCTTGTTAATGTTAACTAATGAACTTATTAAACGTTACCAAATGATTAACAGATCACTATTTAATGAATATCGAAATGTTTACAAATGTCATTAAACTTTCAATTCATATGATCATGGATTAAGGAAGCAACCAAGTGTTGTTGTGCGTGCTTCACGTACGTGTCCCCCTAGAGTCCACAGCCCAGATTCATTAGACCACTGAGATGTTCCAGTGCTCAGCACATCCTTAGGAACATCTGTGTTTTCATGTTACATAAGTCAGTGTGCAGAACCGTGTTTTTTGCTTTGATCTTTTCAGCTGTCAAGGGAGAAAAAGCAAATATACAAGAAAAGCAAGTAGCAAGTCATAATAGGATAAGCTCAGAAATCATTGCTTGACTCTAATAGTAAAATCCAAAATTGTTACTGTAATGTTAAACAGTCACTTAGCACCACAGGAACGATCTGAGATGACACAGATAAATATCAAATAAATAAATACTAATTGTCAATAAAATATTTTTTTACTTATTGGTTTTGGCATTTGTAGATGAGTTTGTTTCTTTATCAAAACAGATTTGGGTAACACTTTATAATAACTTTCATGAATAAATCATTAACAAACATTATATAATATTTAACTAATCATTACTTAATATATATTCACATATCTAGAAATATGAGAAAATGTGCTTGTCATTGTTAACTAATGAACTTATTAAACATTACCAAATGATTAACAGATCATTATTTAATGTAAATTGAAATGCTTACAAATGCCATTAAACTTTCAATTCATATGATAATGCATTTAAAAAAAAAAATCTTCAAATGATTTTGACAGATGGTTTACAATGATTTTATTATTTGATTATGATTTATTATTTCCATTAATAAATCGTTAACAAACATTATATAATGCTTAACTGATCATTAGCTCATAATCACAGTCTGTAAAGGTCACATATTTGGTCTTTGTTTGTTGCATTGACTTCTATTTGCACATCTTAAATCATTTATTAATAATTTGTTAATGTTTTTGCAGTACCCAATCTAAAGTAGAAACTATTCATCAATTGTAAATGTTTATAAACATTTACTAATTATTATTACCTTTATGAGCAGTCATTTTGATGGCAAAAAGTGTCCCAAATGACTGGAATTCACCCTATTTTCACATCTTTACAAATCATTTATTAATCATTTGTTCATGTTTTTGCAGTACCC
>NW_015540090.1:327650-329745 GCF_001515605.1 Sinocyclocheilus anshuiensis | reverse complement strand
CATTATATTTTTGTGGGGGGGGGGGGTTGGGGGGAGAACACATTTTCAAGAAAATACTTCATTTATCAAAACAATGCAATATAACAGACTGAATTGTGTTCCCTTATAGTAATCAAATTGACCCCTGTACACTTGTTGACACCTTACCCAACCTTAAACCTACCCATACCACCAAACCTGTCCATAACCTTACCTGTATCACACCTCAATAGCAGCAAATGTGTTGTGCATTAACAAAAGCTATTAATCATTGTATAACAGCTGTTCAAATATTTGTAGATTTTCAAGATGTGCATGATCATATGAATTAGAAGTTTAATGATATTTGTAAGCATTTTAATTTACATGAAATGTTATTTATTAGGTAATGTTTAATGCATTTATTAGTAAACATTAGCAAGCACATTATTTCACATTTCTAGATATGTGAATATATATGAACTAATGATCTGTTAAGCATTGCATAATGTTTGTTAATGATTTATTAATGAAAGTTATTATAAAGTGTTACAGACGTTTGCATTATGTCACCCAACTGGTAAAATAGTGTAAGTTTCTTCAGTCCCAAAGCTAAGGTCTATCAAGGTCTACACTTGATTGACTCTTCCATATCCCAGAATGCAGTGTGTTAATGACTGTGAATGTTGGTGGTCAGGGCAGATGAGAATCAAAAATGACCACCTGGTTCACACAAGTGTGCTAAACGTACACCCATTGTGCCCAGCTGCCATATAATTAGAGTCTCCTGGCTTTTATTTCTCAACCCAGAAATCCATCTTTCCCCTGACAGGAGAGAGAGGGGAAAATAAAAGAATAAAGAAAGAAACACCAAGTGGACGAATGGAAAAATTATTATGAAGAAGAGAAGTGAGGGGGGAGGCATCTCTGAAACATTTCAGTATCAGCTGTCTTTAGATTTATTGATGGTGTTCTTCTGCCTCTCTTTCTTCAATTGGAAATTTGTTTGTGTGCTCATGAAGTAGGTGAAGAAAGAAAACATATTTTGGCTAAGCCTGACAGAATAGACAATGTGGGAGAAGAACAATGTTGTCAAGGAGATGTTTGCTAGTTTTCTCTTTCCACTTTGTTATTTTTACATTCACATCTGTGAACGAGGTATAGCATTTAATTTAGCATTTCAATTAGGGATTTATTTGGTCTTTACATATGTTAGTGTTTCTTTGCTACAACACACAGTGTTTAGCAGCTAACCATGTGCAGATGTGTGCCGGCTGTGCTTTGGGCTTAATGTGATTTGCACAAGTAGAACATATTCCTGGAACAACATCCCTTTCATTTTAGCCCCCTCTGATTTTGGGGTTACAATGCTGTGAAAAAAAAAGAAAGAAAGAAAGAAAGCAGTTTGAACCTCTTTGATTATTTTGTATCTTGTATTGTACCTAAATACCTAATGTTGCAACATAGGCTCATTGGAAACTAGTGCCTCTACCTAAATTTTTGCAAAATTTTTACATTTACATTACATTTACATTGTCATTTAGCAGACGCTTTTATCCAAAGTGATTTGACTTACAAATGAGGATATATATATATATATATATATTAGTGCTGTCAATTGATAAAAAAACAACAACTAATTAATCTGTTTCAGAAACATTTTTCTGAAATTAATCGTGATTAATCGCGAGTAATCCCACCTAACATTAAAGTTTTTAAATATACTTTTATATTGCAATAATTTCACATTCAATTTTCAAATTAATATTTAACGACAGTATATATTTTTAATATTTGTTTAATGGCATCTTTTTTTATGACTGAAGGCCAGTATCAATGATACCAATACTGATTTCTCTATAAAATTGACCCCCGCCCCCCCAATGTTTAACCATTGTCTTTAGCCATTCAACATTACAGTATAATTGAAAGCTATCAATTTGAACATTTATTAGACTTTAACAAATAACTTCTAATTTAAGTGAACTTAAAACAATCTTCACATAAACCCATTATAATAAATGTCATGTTTACTTGTGCCCTTCAGCAAGTAGGAAATATACAGAAATTGAAAGTTTTCAAACACTAAATTCTAAATTAAATATAGATGAATCCTTAAAGCTACAAAAGTTATTGA
>NW_015540090.1:321408-322038 GCF_001515605.1 Sinocyclocheilus anshuiensis | reverse complement strand
ATTTGTTTAATGGCATCTTTTTTTATGACTGAAGGCCAGTATCAATGATACCAATACTGATTTCTCTATAAAATTGACCCCCGCCCCCCCAATGTTTAACCATTGTCTTTAGCCATTCAACATTACAGTATAATTGAAAGCTATCAATTTGAACATTTATTAGACTTTAACAAATAACTTCTAATTTAAGTGAACTTAAAACAATCTTCACATAAACCCATTATAATAAATGTCATGTTTACATGTGCCCTTCAGCAAGTATATACAGACATTTAAATTGAAGTTATCAAACACTAAATTCTAAATTAAATATAGATGAATCCTTAAAGCTATAAAAGTTATTTTTTCCTGTTTTTTTCTTTGTCCTTTGAGTAATAGACATCACAGCAGCTGGTTATTTGGTTGTTTTGGCTGCTATTTCTTTAAGAGCTGCCGCTGCTTATATATATATATATATATATATATATATATATTAGGACTGTCAATAGATTACAATTCATAATTTTATTAATCACCTTTTCTGTGATTAATTGCACACTTCATGAAATTAAGCATAGACCGTTTATCTTGTTTCAAATGTTTATTTTGTCATCATTTGCTATATCCAGCAAAGTAAACCAAAAGATTGAA
>NW_015540090.1:320781-321328 GCF_001515605.1 Sinocyclocheilus anshuiensis | reverse complement strand
AAAATCTGAATTTTATAGTATGTGTACAGTGCAACAGCAAATAGCTTTTTTACATTTTAGAGAAGCCAAGTTGTGATACCGAACAGGACCACATGAAGACCAACCGACGGCTGACTGCATATATCTACTACAGTACACGGATCCATTAAACGAAAAACAGCAACATAAACATGACAAATCAAAACATTATCGTGAATGTGTCTGGAAACAACGTGAATGTACGGAAATGTCTGTCCCTGAGCTGGGCATAAATACAATGTGCGATCAGTGCGTCAAGAGCACTCATACACGCATTATTATAATGGACTCACGCGTGCTTACTATACTGTATGACTTCTGTACACCACCGCAATCGTCGTTACCTTGATTGCAGTTTTCATCCATCAGAACTTTACTAGTGAGACTGGTTATCCAGTCGAGAAACCGTAGTTTGCGTCTCATCTGGCCATACAGCGGTGGGATGTGTTGACAATCCGTTCAGCCTGTACTTCACACAGAGCAACGTGTGAGAGCTCGCGCTCTTCAGAGACAATCACAGAATATGACA
>NW_015540090.1:320068-320269 GCF_001515605.1 Sinocyclocheilus anshuiensis | reverse complement strand
CCAGACTTTAGCGGCTTAAAATGATCTAATCGCAAGCAGAGAAGCAAAATTGGGTTAAAGGGTTAGAATAGAAATTGTTCTTCAGTAATTTTGAGTTAATTGCGTTAAATTATTTTAACGTGTTAAGGATCATAAAATTAATTGCATGCGTTAACGCGTTAACGATGACAGCCCTAATATATATATATATATATATACAGG
>NW_015540090.1:319827-320014 GCF_001515605.1 Sinocyclocheilus anshuiensis | reverse complement strand
CATTCAAGTGTTTTTGCAATGAAAGGTAGAAGGGAAACCGGTCTGTAGTTCTCTAAAAGAGTTGGGTTAAGAGTGTGTTTCTTAAGAAGTGAGGTTATATGAGCCTGTTTAAATGTTGGGGGAAAAACACCAGTGTGAAGGGATGTGTTAACGATGTGAGTGAGTGCAGGTACAACGGCAGGAGAAA
>NW_015540090.1:318420-318658 GCF_001515605.1 Sinocyclocheilus anshuiensis | reverse complement strand
ACCAGTGTGAAGGGATGTGTTAACGATGTGAGTGAGTGCAGGTACAACGGCAGGAGAAATGGCTTGAAGGAGATGTAATGGAATAGGATCAAGCGGACAAGTAATGGATGATTGGAAAGGATGACTTTAGAGACTTCTGTCTCAGAGAGTGGAGGGAAGGATGAAAACTAGTGTATGTTTGCTGGTAAGATGTGTTTGACAGTTTGTGGTGTGGCAAATTGTGCACTGAGGTTTGTAA
>NW_015540090.1:305263-317581 GCF_001515605.1 Sinocyclocheilus anshuiensis | reverse complement strand
AGGTTTGTAATTTTATTAATGAAGAATGTGGCAAAGTCGTCAGCTGTTAGAGTTGATGAAGGAGGGGGAGGAGGAGAACAAAGTAGGGAGGAAAATGTTTTAAAGAACATGCGAGAGTTAGGCCAATTGTTAATTTTGTTGTGATAGTATGTCCTTTTAGCAGTGGAGACATTAGTAGAGAATGAAGAGAGTAGTGATTGATATACATTAAGATCAGTATGATTTTGTGATTTAAGAACGATGCTCACGGAGAACATCAGACAGCCAAGGGGCAGAAGAGGTGGTACGAGCTGGCCTGGAAGACAAGGGGCAGATACTGTCTAAACAAGACGTAAGAGTGGAGCAAAAAGTATCAGTAGCACTGTTAACATCAAGAGATGATAACTGATAGCCGGGAGAGTGAGAGTGAGCGAAGGTTATGTCGAAAGATGACATGTGGGGAGGTATATGTTGTGTCAGGAACCATGTTGAGGTTAAGAGTGAGGAAAAAATGGATTTACAGTGTGTGATGCGTGGTTTGCGAGTGGTAGTGATAGTAGGGATCTGGAAACACATAGTAAGAATTGGTCATTAAAAACTGAAAACAGAAGGGAACAAGTAGTAGGAAAGAGAATGATTCAAAAGCGATACTTAGGTCCCTTGCCGGTGTCCCTGCTTGGTGGAGTCGATGGTCTTTACACTCTTCGGTCTTCACACGAGGGCTGCCGCGGTATACTAAGCTTTTTATATTCGTCTAACAAAAATCTAATTGAATTCAGCTGGACACACTTTCCTGTTTATCACAACAAATGACCAAGCAAGCGCACAACACTGACAAGGTACGCGATACAGTACGAGACCAAACGCAAGTTCAGCACGTCTCCGCACAGTAAACAAAACAAGCGTTTCCTAGCAATGACAACTGCGCTAAACACTGAGACAAGACATAAATACACTTACGAGCTGCTTTTAACTTCTGCTGATTGACTGCTTCTCTCAAAGAGTATATCTTTACACTGTGTTTTGCTGGCGCTTGAACACACTTTCCTGTTTATCACAACAAATGGCCAAGCAAGCGTACGACACTGACAAGGTACGCAATACAGTACGAGACCAAACCAAAATGTTCCTATACATAATTTTCTGCACAATTCACTGCAGTCATCTAGTCAGAGCCCTGTAGGTTTTTTGGGTCAGGGTTAGGGGAGTGAATATTGTAAAGATGATGTTTCAGGAACAAACAAGTATGATGGTACAGAAGCAGGCTGTGTGTATTTAAATCTTGTAAATAATGTTGGACTAATGTGATGTTACTACTAGCATCACTCTAGTTCACTTATATGCTGTTTGGCAGTGCATGACAAACTGATGTAGTGAGCATTTTCCTGATGTAGGATTCCCTCATGCCCCTCCCTCCATTCACCTTCATGTCATTTTGTAAATTGTTTGTTTGTTTGTTTGTTTTTATTGTCCAACAAAAGTAATTTGGATCCAGTGTAATTTGGATCCAATTTTGGACCCTATTGACTTTCATTATATCATGTTTTATGTTTTGAGGCATTTATCAGTATAAAAGATAATGGATTATTCTAATTCTTATAAGAATAGGGGGCTTAATAAAACTGAAAGGGACTGATTGCTGCAACATCATCAGTTTTCAGATTAATAACAAGATTATTATTTTTTTGGCTTATGCCTAGATGTGACTGAAATGAATGAGGATTGGGTGCAAGGATAGACTATTGTAAGCAATCCCAGCATGCTCAGTGGTTGAAAATAGATCTGCAGTAATTGCAGATATCAAGGGTGCCTTTGAAGTGCATATAGTTACATCAACAAATGACCTAACAAGATCCATCTAATAAGGTCAAGTTTCCCTTTCTGAATTCTAAAGGACAAACATGGTCTTTGCATTAGTGAGCTGTCGTCTTCTCTGCTTAGAATGTGCAAACAGAGACACTACTGTAAGTGCTTAGTGGTTCAACTGGACACATTTATCACTTTTATTGAGCAGATTTTAATAAATGATATATATTATGCTTTAAAGCCAATGACTGCAATGTATAAACACTTTGAGGCTAAGAGGAGGTAACTGAGTTACAGTACAGAGGTTACTGTACAAAAGTTGGTAACAGCCTGACAGTGTTACCATGTACCATGTACCATGTGTACTGTGTATTGTTTTCTAACCATATATATATATATATATATAATATATATATATATATATATATATATATATATATATATACATATACCTTTTTTTTATCACAAACATGTTATGTTAAGCTACTGTGCCAGTCTTTGAATATAATACATTTATTTTTAGAAGCACAACTGCAAAAGATAACAGAACATACATATTGGTTTGTACTTAAATCTTAAAACTTTTTTTTTTTCATAAATAACTGAAGTCTTCACTTCATATTTGTTCAGATTATTCACTATTTTATAGATCTGACTCTTCATAAGCTTTTTTTCTTTTTTAATTCCTTGGGAGACCATATGTTTGTTATGTAATAGCTAGCAGCTGTTGATTTTAATTTGCACAACAATCTAATCACAAGCTGTGAATTATATGATAGAGTGTGAGGCAAATTCTATAGTAATTACAGATCACACAAGAGACGTTAATGCAAATCTAATACATTCACTAGCAGTTAAGAGTTTGCTTGACAGCTCTCTTTCTGACTTCTAAACAGAAATATAACCTAAACAATATTGCAATTTAATATTGTTTCATTAGCACCATCTGCAAACAGTATTCCACAGGTGTTTATTCTTTACAGTGCCAGCAACTTTTGGCTTAAACCAGGAAAATGTTGATATCCCAGTGCATCCGTGCGTATGCATGTAAGTAAATTCAAAGAAAAAGAAAAAAAAATCAGTGGCAAAGTCATCATTCTTGAATTGGAAGTTTCCCACATCTATTTCATTATCAGGTTCTCAGACAGATCTCGTTGCCAGTAAACAAAGCAAAGGCATTATATCACTGTCTCCGACCTGTATGCTTTCCTGACAAGCAATTAACTGACGGAATATTGTATTGTCTGAATGGAAGTTGGGAGGTTTTATGAAACAATGGCTCAAACACACCCCTCATACATCTCACCTGTCCATTATTCCCTTGACTGTTTGAATCTATTAACCATGAATATGTATTGTATTGCTCTCCAGTCATGTCATTTAAACATTGATTGATAGACAATCAACTTTCTTAGTTCTCTTTGACCTTGGTGACCTAAGAACTTTTTGAATTTATCTAAAATTCTATATGAAGTATATTATATAATATATATTACTTAAAAATAGTACAATATTATATTATATTATATTAATTATATTATATTATATTATATTATATTATATTATATTATATTATATTATATTATATTATATTTATCCGTGGCCACCATTGCTGCCAATGATCGGCCGATAGCTCTGGCCGTTTCTTTGGTGGCTCAGAGGGACAAATCTGTGGGCCGACGCAGTTCAGCTACCATGTCGGATTCCCCCTCCTCCCTGTCATCCAGGTCCTTGAGCAGGTCAGCCTGGTACGCTTGTAACACCGCCATGGTGTGCAAGCACGCGCCAGCCTGACCTGCCGCCGTATAAGCTTTCCCAACCAGACTAGATGTTAGCTTAACAGGCCTGGTGGGAAGCTTCGGGGCCTTCAGGGACGATGCTGAGGATGGGGAGAGATAGCTCGTGAGCATCTGCTCCACCACTGGCATCGCCCCATATCCATTCTCATTCAGCCCCACGATATTGGAATAATTAGACACTATTGGGCTATAGATACGGGAAGAATACGGTTTTTCCCATGATCTTGAAACCTCGGCATGGAGATCGAGAAAAAACGGAAGGCCCCGTTGTGAAGGCTGTGACCTCGCCCTCAGGAAACGCTCGTCTAATTTGCTTTTAGGACGAGCGTCCTGTTTTTCGGCTGGCCACTCGATATTTAATTTGGCTACAGCACGAGTCACAACCTCCACGAGCTCCTCATACGCGAGGGACTGCGGTGGCGAGTCCACAGTCTCCTCTGTCTCGACACTCGTCACCTCTACCTCCTCGGAGGAAGATAGATGAAGTGCCTGGCTCTCTCTCCGGGGGGAAGAAACCTGAGAGAGAACCCTGAGAGAGAGCCGCGGATCTAGCGGGTGAGGACCGAGAAAAGGACGAGACCGTCTCGGATCCCTCCGCTAAATCCACTTGCGATCCCCACGACAACAGTCTGTGCTGTGCCTCGGCAACAGTGGGACCGCTGCCCGCGGGATCGCGAGCCTGGCCGCTCTCATCAAACACGGCCAGGCGAGAGCGGAGCGTGCACAGCGAGAGCAGCTCGCAGTCATGACAATCAGCCCCCTCAAGAGCTGACCGTGCATGCTCCGCTCCCAAGCAAACGACACACAAATCGTGGGAGGAACACAGCGTTTGTAATGCCGTTCGCTCGCCATAGACTTTTTCATGATTGTTTTATATATATGCTTGTGCGGACGGACAACAGTAAATAGACAGACACATGCACAGAGCACTACTGAAGAGCAGAAGCTGGTTTGCGCTCTGCCGGATGCGCTTTTATACTTTCTGGTGCTTACGTCACCCCGCTCGTGACGTCTCGCTACTCCATTGGACTGATTTGACACGTGCTTCAGAACGCGGTCACGCAGGGGCGTTCCCAAAGCGATTTCGACGCAGCTCGAGTTCCTGAAGGGGAACCCTCTTCATCATTTCAAAACTATCTTGGTTTGATGGAGATCTCATCATCCAAAAAACTTGTCTGAGTACGAAGGGTACAGGCATCTGATCTGACAGACCAGAATGACAACAGAAGGAAGCTTGTACTCCTCCATCTTTTCCACAGCATATTAGTAAAAGTGATCATCAAAATATGTAGCTTTAACAGCCCTTAAAAGAGCCAACACAATGTTTTTTTGTCCACGTTTGGGAATAAATGAACAACTTCAAAGATTAGTGCCTGTTCAGAACTGGCTGCCAATATCAGATTGATATTGCCCTGATCTGTATGTCCCACAACTGAGAAGGACAGGGAAAGTTTTATTTTTAAAAATATACTTAACAGTTAATTACTCATCATTGTTACAGTTTGTAAGCTGATCCAACCTCTTCTCCAAAGCTGCAATAGGGTTCAGTCTTGGAATAATGGATGATTCCAATTTTTAGATTAACATCTTCCTCCTTTCCATCAAACATCTTTCCAAACTCTGAATTTAGCTAATATTGTGTACAGAATTATTTCCAGAAAGCCTCATCATGATTAAAAGTCTAACGCGGTACATGTACCAAAGTTTATTATTATTATTATTATTGTTATTATTATTGTTATTATTATTAAATTATTTACATTATTTTGGGTAAATATGAAAAGGAACAAAATTACTGTCAATAATTTATTTTTAACATCCACCATACAATAATTTAGTATATACAATATACAACTACTTGTTGAAGGTCTTTTCTGTTCTGATGGCAGCAATGTTGTCAGATAATAGCTTCATCGTCTTGATGTCAGTTGACCATTTATTCAGGTTTTCATCAGTTAGTGAAGTTACGAAGCTTCATATAGATGAATATCTAGCATAGCGTTAGTTCTGTCACGGTAGTCAAGCTCGCATCAGCTGACTCTCAGCTGATTCCCATCAACCTATGGGAATACGACACCTAAGCATTCATATATAAGGTCCCTCAGTATTATCAGCAGTTTTCGCATTGCTCAGTAGCTAATTACCCTCCTCCATCCCCAACTCCTCCTCTGTCAGTCAGGATTCAGCCTTCTGATTCTCCTTTGAATCAGGCTAATTCTAAAATGTGTACATAAAATTATTGAACTTTAACGATATCTGCATGTGATGAGTGGGGGTGGGGCCGAGAGCCGTGGGAACGGAGCGAGGCCGGTGGAGTAATTGATAATGAGCGACACCTGCACCACTCACCGAGCTCTCCGTCCCATCTCGTCTTCCATCGTTCCAGCACCACCGTCCTCGGGCAGCCGGGCAGTCTGAGGGCTCTCTGACAGCGTGTCCCTCCTTCCTCCCGGGTTTCGGCACCAATGTAATTGTAATGTAGATCGTGAAGAAGGAGGCGGGAACCGGCTAACATTTGAACAAAACTTTAAGAAAATAAACAAATATTTGCACCAAATATCTGCACCACTCACCGAGCTCTCCGTCCCATCTCGTCTTCCATCGTTCCAGCACCACCGTCCTCGGGCAGCCAATGGCGGTCTCTCCGCTTGCTCCTGCTGCCTGATCTCCTCAGCACCGCAATCCCCCTCAGCAGTGAGGGCTCTCTGACAGCGTGTCCCTCCTTCCTCCCGGGTTTCGGCACCAATGTAATTGTAATGTAGATCGGGAAGAAGGAGGCGGGAACCGGCGAACATTTGAACAAAACTTTAAGAAAATAAACAAATACAAAATGAAAGTAAAGCGGGCCCCTCACGGACGACTGCCGCACACAAAATAAAATCCAGGACTGGTCCTCTCTCGTCTTTCACTGTCGTAACTCCTCCTTTTATCCTTCCGGAGCTCCTCCGTGGGACTTGAGACCAGTGAGTGGTGCAGGTGTCGCTCATTATCAATTACTCCACCAGCCTCGGCCTTACTAACTCGAGACCGGTGAGTGGTGCAGGTGTCGCTCATTATCAATTACTCCACCGGCCTCGCTCCATTCCCACGGCTCTCGGCCCCGCCCCCACTCGTCACACTGCAATACATTTATGTGTGTTCTGTTCTGTTTACCCTGGGGGGATTATCGCTGCTCTCCCTGCTCTCATCCATGCTAGGCTGCATGGATGCGCAGGGAGTTCTTGCCCAGAACAGAACCATACCGCCAATCCAAACTGTATGCTAATTGTCAATCATCTTTGACAATAGTGGTCCTGACAAAACCTTTATTTTCTACAAAAATTACAGAGATTCAGAGAGGAAAAGATTGTAATCAAGGATTTAGCCAAATTCAGCATGTCTGCAGTGGAGGGGTAGCTGTTTGACACAAAATAAAATTATAAATGTAAGAAATTTCTATAAAAATCAAGAAACAAATGATGGATAACACACAGTTAAATAGTGTGTACTCATTTTTACATAATTAGATTTTTATATCATTTTATAGAACCTTCCTGCAGAAAGACTGTAATGACAGAGTCTTCAGCCTAAAAAAACATAGAAATTTAAATAATGCAAAAATAAAAATGTATTATTAAGAATGCTTCATTAACTATTAATAATCTGCATTTGTATATTATTTTATTTACAGCTCTTTGGTCAACCAAGGCTGTTTTTAAATGTGCTTTATAAATAAATAATGAGCATGAATGCACGATTTAGTGAGTTTTACTGCAGTGCTCACATTAATATTTTCAGTCTGGGGAGGCTGAATGGAAATTACTTCTAGGGTGACTTCAGTGGCAACACGAACTTGACATTTGTCCTACTGTAGTCTTGCACAGCTGTGGTGTTATCACAGTCAGTGGAGTCATTGAAGAATCTTATTTCAGAAACCATTCTAACTGAAAATGATGGGAGAATTCTGTGTAATTTCCCAAAAGTTGTGAAGCATTACTGATGTGGATTGTTTTTTTTTGTTGTTGTTGTTGTTTTTCTTTTCTTTCTGTATTGTCTTTATAGATGATGATAAGTACAGTTTGGTCAGGTGTCCAGTGACCAAAGACCCAGAGTCACTGACACAGGTCCATTTGCTGTATCCTAAATACACTGAACAAAATTATAAACGCAACACTTTTGTTTTTGTCCCCATTTTTCATGAGCTGAACTCAAAGATCTAAGACTTTTTCTATGTACACAAAAGGCCTATTTCTCTCAAATATTGTTTACAAATCTGTCTAAATCTGTGTTAGTGAGCACTTCTCCTTTGCCGAGATAATCCATCCACCTCACAGGTGTGGCATATCAAGATGCTGATTAGACAGCAGAATGTGAGCATTTGCCCACTCAAGTCAGTTACGACGACAAACTGCAGTCAGGTCGAGACCCCGATGAGGACGACGATCATGCAGATGAGCGTCCCTGAGACAGTTTCTGATAGTTTGTGCAGAAATTCTTTAGTAATGCAAACCGATTGTTGCAGCAGCTGTCCGGGTGGCTAGTCTCAGACAATCTTGGAGGTGAAGATGCTGGATGTGGAGGTCCTGGGCTGGTGTGGTTACACGTGGTCTGCGGTTGTGAGGCCGGTTGGATGTACTGCCAAATTCTCTGAAATGCCTTTGGAGACGGCTTATGGTAGAGAAATGAACATTCAATTCACGGGCAACAGCTCTGGTGGACATTCCTGCAGTCAGCATGCCAATTGCACGCTCCCTAAAAACATGCGACATCTGTGGCATTGTGCTGTGTGATAAAACTGCACATTTTAGAGTGGCCTTTTATTGTGGCCAGCCTAAGGCACACCTGTGCAATAATCATGCTGTCTAATCAGCATCTTGATATGCCACACCTGTGAGGTGGATGGATTATTTCGGCAAAGGAGAAGTGCTCACTAACACAGATTTAGACAGATTTGTGAACAATATTTGAGAGAAATAGGCCTTTTGTGTACATAGAAAAAGTCTTAGATCTTTGAGTTCAGCTCATGACAAATGGGGGCAAAAACAAAAGTGTTGCGTTTATAATTTTGTTCAGTGTAAATATACATTCCAACAAGCATTAACTCATATCACAACTCATTTCCCCTTTTCAGTGAATCCTCTGGGGTCTGAGGGTGTTTTGGGGCCCTGGAGAAGTTTTGACATGCCCTGACATTTGTGCTTTTTTCAGCACAATTATTCAGTCTGAAGATGATGATGATGATGATGATGATGATGATGATGATTATTATTATAAATATGACTATAATTTTTATTACTTTTCAGTTTTTGCTTTAAGTTTATTTCGTTTTAATTATGTTAGTACTTCAATTTAAAGTAAGTGAAAATGAGAAATGCTGTCTTAGCAACTAACTAAAATAAAATAAGCTTAATTATTTTCATTCTGTTTTATTTAAGATAATGTTTATTTTATTACAAGTAATGAATTATGGTTTTAGTTTTAGTTAACAATAAAACCCCTGAGTGCTTTATAATTTATTCATTATTTGTCAATTTTAAGTCTTAAAATTATGTATTTTCAAATCTTAATATATCGATAATACATTTTATAATACATTGACATTCATTATAATATTCACAATACCTAATCAAAATTATACCAGAAAATTAATATAAACACTTTTATAAAGTTATTGATATTAATTAATCAGTTATATCAGAAAACTGACCTTTAAACTTTAAAAATGTTCAAAGTGACTCAACTGTACTGTATATCCTTTCTTTTTTTCCTTTTTTTTAGAGTTATATTTATGGGTGTTTTTATGCCTTTATTGGGATAGGACAGTAGAGAGCTGACAGGATTGGGCAGAGAGAGAGGGAGCGGGATCAGCAAAGGACCTCGAGAGAGGAATCAAACCCGGGTCACCACAAGCACAGTTGTGCTATATGTTGGCACACTAACCATGAGTCTATTGGCGCCAACTGTATGTCCTTTTTTCTGACAATGTATAGTCAACACCAGTTATCATTTTACTCATTATTACGTTTCTCTTCAATACCTGATCCTAAGTCAGTCGCAACATGCTGAGGTCACACATTTTTGGTAAAATGACCACTAAAGTATTTTAACTTCCAATTTGAAGGGAGGAATGATGTATCATAATAACTGGACTAAACTGGACTTTTACGACTACACAGCAGTTTCCTCCAAATTACATTTTAATGCCTCATTGTCTTCTGTCATTATTTTGCTCATGCTGGGTCTGTACATTAGACATATATCCCAACAGAGCAATCAGAGTGTCTTCAAACTGGTGTGTTGAAGCTATTGTTGTGCTGGTGGGGCTGACCTGGCTGACCCTGTGATGGTCAGAACAGGAGTGCGCAGAGGGCAGGAGTGAAGTGCTGGTCCGGCAACCCCCGTGGCACTTTATCAATCAACAGTGGCATCTATTCCAGCTGCTGCCACCTGGCCTACTCCATCAGTGTCAGCTGTTATTTCAAGGCACTGCCAAAAGGAGGGACTGGGTTTAGCTGCTGGCATGCTCCAGGGTTCCGTCACAGGTCATTAGATTATTGGAGTGGAGACTGTTTTCAAAATTATTATGAGAGGTGCTGGGAGAATTTTTGTGTCTTTTAGCATCCAACATTCTTATTTAGTTATAGCTTGTAGGAGCATATAAAGAGTTGGGTTCACGTCACTGTACTTGTAGTTATTGCACACCTTATTCTATGGGGACATATGACCAAAAATGTCAGGGTGAAACAATTATCTTGCGATACAACACTCTTAAAATATCAGATAATTTGACCTTTTTATGACAAGGCATTGTTAGTTTATTTAGATTTAAATTAATAGCTGTTTATATTTGTAAAAAAAAAAAAAAAAAACTTTAAAATATATTAATAAAAAATGTTCAAAAGTGTACACACAAGTTATCGTATTTTACTTGATAGTTACACCACATTACAATTTTTAAACTAATTATTAAACTTAAACATTGTTTAACAATGCAATAAATGTTTTTAAAAACATTATGAAACCAACATGAATACACATTTTCTCAGAAGTTGGCACGTGCTTTAAACTAGATTTTCAAAATACTGTTTTCCTTTTCTTTTCCTTGGACACTCTTTTTGTCATCAACCCATAAGCAACTTGACAAACAATGACCGCAACTAGTGTTTGTACATAGAAATCTAACCTACAATGTATTAGTCAACTAAATACCAAAGCAAGTGTTATCTTGCAATTAATTTGAACTAGGGGTGAGAATTAACATATTTAATTCTATGTGATTCATTAAAATATATTTATTCGGCATCACTGCTGTTCAAATGTAATTGTTGGTTTGTTTGTCTGTGTGTCTACAGTGATTCTTTTGTGCAAGCATAGCTCTAATCATTGATGAATTCCTGCTACTAGACAATTATTACTGTAATCAGCACAATATAAATACTGTAATTTTGTGATTGCTCTCCATAATTAAACCAGTTTAGTCCATGTCTCTGTCTCTGTTAAAGAAAGTTCAGTGAGCATGGGCAAGGTTAACAGCTTTTTGTGATTACTATTACGCCATTATAACACTGTCACCTGATAAGGTAGTCCTGAGGGCCATACTCCCCATATGACCCCCTAAATAACATATTTTCTGTGCGGGAGAAATGATCAGGATCCCAATTGGCTCCAGGCAGACTGAATAAACAGCTGGTTGATAAGAAACCTAATTTAAACGGCTGTCTTTCTCGCTTACCAGTGTACAGTTGGGGTGCTTTCCATTTCGCTGAGGCTTTATTCCAGATCAAATGTGCCAGGGTGCTGGGAACACCAGAAACCCAAGGGAGCGTAATTGTTTTATCCCACCAATTTATTTTAAGATGATAACTTTGGTTGTTGAAGAAGAAAAAGGCTGAAAACTGATGTACTGTACTGACAGATCAACCATGAAAAAAATGAAAGATTGCACAAGGCAATTTGTGTTTTTGGTTGCGAGGACCAGCTACTGTTTGAAAAAGGGTTTATCTTTTGGTTGTTTAAGCCTTTTATGGATTGTTCACTTTCAAACAGCAAATGCACCCGTTGTGAAGCCCAAGTGACACTCCATTTGTATGCATTTCAAAGCTAATTGGATTAAATTAACCCTAGCGCTTTGGGTAGACTTATGCAGACCGTCTAAAATTGTTTAGTTAATAATCACTCAGTTTTGGACAAATATAGAGGTGGGATGAGAAGACTCACTTGATTAATAAAACAGATGGAATGTTTTAGCACCAATTAAATTCCATGCAGGTCACCGCACAAGTGAGACAAATGGACATGGTAGGCTGACCTGATGCAAATGAGGTGTGGCTGCTTTGGCAGATGGTGGTAGCCATCATCTCAAACATGCACTCTGTCATACAGTGCTGCCACCCAGACCTGTATATATTGACAAAGGTATTGGGAAACTTGACCATTAGACCAACAGAGACTTCAATGACATTGCATTCCAAATACATAGACATTGTGGAGTCTATGTATTTAGACTTTTGTAGATATAACAGCTTCCACTCTTCTGGGAAGACTTTCCACAATATTTTGGAGTGTTTCTGGAGTGGGAATTTATGTCCATTCGTCCAGAGGTTCTCAAATTTTGTGGGGCCAGGGACCCCTTACAGCAAAGAAAATTTTTCCAAGGACCCCTCATAATTTTAACCATGATTAAGCATATGCTTGCTGCAGTTTGTACTCTCAGATGCCATTGCAACATCCGGTTTAATTTTTGTGCATTCCGTTT
>NW_015540090.1:301101-304680 GCF_001515605.1 Sinocyclocheilus anshuiensis | reverse complement strand
TTTTTTTTTTTTTTTTTTACTGTTTTGATTTTTCTGCACTCTGTTTTAACAGTTAAATTAGATTGTAGTAATCAAAAAGCACATCTAATTAATTGAAATAATAAACATAAATTGTAACACATTATTTATTTATTAATTTGTTCGTATAATAATAGGGCCATGTGAAATTATATTTATTTATTTAAGAAATACATATTGTGTTGCCTGTTTAAATTTTTTCTGGATGTATGATTTAATGTAAATTTATTATAAAAAACGGTGGTAACAAGATGAAGGCGTCAAAACATTAACTTTCAAAATATAATAAAATTAAAATGTAACTATTACTTTCATTTTTTTTTCAAAGTGCTGCACAACAGAGGTTTACTGTTAAAACTTAAACATGGAAGAAAAATGGTGTGATTATTCCTATAAAAATAATTACATAACACCATGAGCGCCACGTGTGCTTCAGTCTGTATATAGAAGATGAAACTGTGACATTCATTCACTCAGAGACGGGCATAACATGTAGACTTCATACTTTAATATATACAGACAATAGTTCATATAGCGATTTCATTAAGAGTACATCGCTACATTTGAGTTATTCATTCAAGATTTGCGAAATTCTGCGTTATAAAGTAAATTCCATTTTAATGACTGGATTCTGCGATTTCCCTCCGCATTTTCTACATCGTGGAAATCATACAGACCTAAAAAAAAAATTTTAGGACCCCACTTTGAGAACCCCAGAGCATTTGTGATGTTAGGCACTAATGTTGGACAAGAAGGCCTGCCTCGCAATGTCCTTTACAATTCATCCCAAAATTGTTTGATGAGTTTAGATAAAGGATTTCCCTTCACTGGAAATAAGAGGCCTAGCCCAATTCCTGAAAAACAGCACCATACTGTTATCCCTCATCCACCAAACTTTACAGTTGGCATAGTGCAGTCAGGCAGGTGATGTTCTTCTGGCATCCACCAAACCCATACTCGCCCATCAGACTGCCAAACAGAGAAGGGTTATTCGTCACTCCACAGAACACATTTTCACTGCTCTAGAGTTCAGTGGTGGCATGCCTTACAATTCTTTATTTAACACTTGGCATTGTACTTGGTGATGTAAGACTTTCATGCAGCTGCTCGACCATGGAAACCCATTCCACGAAGCTCTCGCCGCACAGTTTTTGTGCTGATATTAATGCCAGTGGAAGTTTTGCAATTAGTACAAAGTCTAATTTGAAGTTATGAAACGTTGCCCTCAGCCAAAACTATTTGCTCTGGAACAAATATTAGAGTAATGAGACCAAAGATTATGTCACGTTTAACCACTACATAGACATCAGAGCATCACAGTGACAAATTCCAGAAGAACTAGCCAAGGTAAGGCTGTTCACTGTGGTTTCATGAGCACGAAACAGCCACTAACATCCTGGAGCTCATCTCCAAAAACGGTTAAGCACATTTTCAAACTGACACTATCTTTATAAATAAACCGCATACAAATGGTGAAATTGTTCC
Source organism: Sinocyclocheilus anshuiensis (assembly GCF_001515605.1). Lineage (NCBI taxonomy): Eukaryota > Metazoa > Chordata > Actinopteri > Cypriniformes > Cyprinidae > Sinocyclocheilus > Sinocyclocheilus anshuiensis. The sequence continues at coordinate 303,177 of NW_015540090.1, read as the reverse complement.
CGTGGTGATATTGGTAGAATATTGCATGGCTGGAATAACCTCTAAGCCAATCTAAAAGTTTATTATGCTCAGCAAGGCTGTGTGAAAAACAAACAAACAAATAAATAAATAAATAACATTTCAATGTTAATGCATTTTCAAATATAATTTATTCTTGTGATGGTAGATATATGTAAAATATATATTTTTTTCAATAAGTTTTATATTCTGTACTTTTTAACTTTATTTTATTTTCATACATTATGTTGTTTAGGTTGAAATGTAGACTCTTATTCCTTTAGATCTCTCTGCAGTGAGTGAATAATTATTGTATTTTGCATAAGTCAGTATATGATTTCAAATAGCATCAGTGCATCTGTCGACTAGTTGTTGGTTTGTGAAGTATTTTACCATGTGAAGGTTGATTATCAGATTTTGTCAGATAATCATCTTTGAAAGTCAATCATCCTCATATCTTGATATGAGTACATCAAGTACTTGTGGTTTAAAACAAACAAACAAACAGACAAATCAATCAATCAATCAATCAATCAATCAATCATATACAGTAACTTATAATGGACCAATATACTAACATATACAGTAGCTGATAACATCTTTTGCAGGACAACACATTTTTGTGTCAAACTGAATTTCAATTTAGTTATTTTAAAGCAGCAATTTTAGAATGATTTCATCAGTTACTGATTTGACTGTATAGTTTTTATGGACGTTTGTCTTTGAATGTATATTCAAGCATTTTGTTTTTAGAGCAGGCTCCAGATGTTGTTGCACTGTCAAGTCAGTCTCTGCTTCATTGTCAGGATTTTTTAATGCTTCCCTTTCTTTTAAATAAAGATCTTTGCTGGTGAACATCAATGCCATGGTAATCTAAAAAGAGAATGACATGATAGGGTAAAAATCTTCTGGTAAAATAAATGTACAATGAAAGTCACCTACTCTGTCTCATCAGAGGAAAAGGAAAGAATAATAGCAATAGTCTTACATAAACCCACCAAAAACTGATTATTGCAGTTCTGTGAAATTATGTATTATATAGAATAATTGTTAGGTTGTTAGAATAAAAGTTAGGATGTCAGAATATCTCTCATCCTCTTAATTTATGTCTGTCTTTCTCTCCACGTACCCCGGAGCTTATTACAACTGGTGTAAACAAACTCTAATTTTCTTTGTTGCACTCCTACACCCTCAGGCAAAACCCCCATAGTTCCCCAATATAGCAAATAATAATTTACAGAGCATATTCAAATTAGACACCATAGCTTTCGTGATGCTTAGATAACAAGGAAATTGACATGCAAAGAAATATATAACATGGTTTATGATTTACTATTGGCATATTGAACACTCAAAAAAATGATATGTTGGCCTTACTTAACTTTTTTATGTCAACAGGTTCCACATAACTGAGTTAGGTTGCATTTAAGTAACAATATTGATTTTAGTGAACTTAAGTTAATTATATAAAGTTAATACAATGTTGTTTAGTTGAATCAACTTAACATTCTTGACTTCGTTTTAATCTATTTGTAATGTGGGGTTTGGGTTTTGTTTTTGTTTCATGTTCATGTTCATGTTCATGTCTTTTATTTGGGTGAAAAGTTCACTGGTCCCTTGTTGAATATATAGACTTTGCTCTGCATTTGAGTGGCTCTGCCTTCACTGTGGGTGTCGTGGAGGAGGAACACAGCACCTATCCAAAGTCCTCAGTCGTCATGCCTGCCAAGCCACAGCCTTCTCACGTCATGTCTGCTCCGCCAAGTTCTGCTCACGTCATGCCTGCTAACGTCACGCCTGCTACTCCAGGACCTGCTCACACCATGCCAGTTAAGTCAAAATTTACTCATGTCATGTCTCGGTGAGAGCTGCAGGCATCCCGGTGACGTCAGCGCTCTCAAGCCCCGCCGTCTTAGAGGTTCTGCCGCCCTCGGCTGCCCTTACTGTAATGGCGGTCACCATTTTGAGCGTATGGGCTGCACACTGCGCTCCTGAGTCCTCTCCTGTCCACGAGTCCGCTCCTGAGTCCTCTCCTGTCCACGAGTCCGCTCCAGAGGCCTCTCCTGTGCACGAGTCCGC
>NW_015540090.1:286487-300883 GCF_001515605.1 Sinocyclocheilus anshuiensis | reverse complement strand
CGAGTCTGTCTCAGAGGCCTCTCCTATCCACGAGTCTGTTCCAAGGGCCTTTTCTGTGCCTGATTCCGCTGCAGAACTTCTAGAGGTGGCGGCATCCGCTGCAGAACCTCCTGAGGTGGTGGCGTCCGCTTCCGAACTCACTGCCTGCCCTGTCACGGCCACGGAGGCCGTTCACGAACTCACTGTCTGCCCTGTCATGACTATTGTTACGAACCCCACTTTTAAAAGGCTCGTTCAAGAAGGGGTTAAGCAACATAAAAAGGACGCGCAAGACAGGAGATCAATTTTAACCATTTATTAAGGGTCAAAACAGCTTGCGAGTCACGTTAGTTAACCAACGGCAAATGTAAGAAAGTTAAATCAGTTAAACTAAAGAAAAATACCTCAATAGGTATTCAGTAAACGAACAAAACACAGATCAACAGAAACATAAAACACAAAGAGAGACACAGAGAGAGAGAAAGCACCGCTTATCAGTGGTGCTAGACAGCAAGACGCGCACGAAGCTCACTGGATGCTCTCCAACGTCGATGGCTGGACGGCAGTAGCTTCTCAACAAGTGCGAGTCAATCTCAAAGAGCGTGGAAGTCACTGTGGCGGACACAAGATGGGGCAGGGAGGGGCTCTGGACACAAGTGCGACTTCCGCCTTATATTCAGTCCAGAGCGTCCTTACTCAACAAGCTGCAGGTGTGTGTGGGTGGAGCTCAACCTCGGGAGAACGAAAGGAACCAAATTAATATATACACACACATACCCACAAATGAACAACAAAACTTTGACCGTGACACTATGGAGGCCGTTCATGAACTCACTGTCTGTCCTGTTACGGCCATTGGAGGCCGTTCATGAACTCACTGTCTGTCCTGTTACGGCCATGGATGCCTTTCATGAACTCACTGTCTGCCCTGTCATGACTATGGGGGCCGTTCATGAACTCACTGTCTGTCCTGTTACGGCCATGGAGTCCGTTCATGAACTCACAGTCTGCCCTGTCACGGCCAAGGAGGCCGTTCATGAACTCACAGTCTATCCTGTCACGGCCAAGGAGGCCGCTCCCTGTTCTGCCTGCTCCGCCATGGCTGCCCGATCTGCCTGCTCCGCCATGGCTGCCCGATCTGCCTGCTCTGCCATGGCCCCCCGCTCTGCCTGCTCCGCCATAGCTTCATTGTGTCATGTTCTGATTGGTTGTCCTAGTCATGTGTCTTGTTTCCCATTGTTTTTTTTCATGTCATGTGACCCTCCTTGTCTGCTATAACTAGCCATCATGTTCCCATTGTGCCCTAGTGGTGTATTGATGTTGTAACCCGCTGTTGGTGAGTCTAGGCTGTTCATGCCTCGTCAAGTCTGTTCAAGCCTGTTCATGTCAAGTCAAGTCTGTTCATGCCTCATCAAGTCAAGTCTGTGTCTCTAGTCTTCGTTTATTGTTTGGATGTTTGGATCACTGTAAATAAACTGCACTTGGGTTCTCACTTACGCTCACCTTCAGTGGATGAATCGTTACACTATTAAGTTAATCAAGTTCAATTATTCTAAAATGTATATGGTCACATTCAATGAAAACAAATAATACGGTTTCATTGAGTTTATTCAATAAATATATTCAAAAACAATTTTTTTTACACACTTTACAAATTTTTCCGAGAAGAATCATTTGTACAAAATCTAAAGACTGCCTTCACTTTTTTAATCAGATATCTTATCTTATTACAAAAAAAGTGTAAAAAAGGATACTAATAAAAAAGAAAAGCATGGATTTTAGGTAGGATTTACAAAATAGTCTTCTTTTGTAATGAAAATGTATCAATTATTCAAAGCAAGACCAACGTTGAAAAGAATGTAACATGTTCAGTACCGAAACAAATGTACTGCAACAGCAGTACAATGTTGTACAACATTATTCGTAAAGGTCTGTAGCATCTGTATGATGACATAGATTCCCAGCGTGGTGTTGCACGTTGAGGTTATGGCTTCAACATGTTCAACATTCTAAAAATATCAAGTACAAAAAGAAACAATTACCAACAGATCAAGGGTCAAAGAAGTTGGTTTTGGAGAAACATACAATAGGTTTTAATGAAAAAGGTAAATAACCTACCATGTACTCCTTCACAAGGTTTGAGGGGACTTCCGTCAGGCAGAGAGCAAGGGCTTTCAGGATGCATTCACATTTTTGCCGATGGAGACATTCTGAACATGTCAAATTAACAGCATTAGTTAGCACTTGACTTTTTAGACTTGTTACTGTACATCTAACATTTTAAGTAGTATTATACAGATCATCCCACTGTGTTGTTTCTACAAAACTCAAATTTGTCAATCCTGGGAACCAGTACAAGAAAACCCAGCAAATGTTCCTAAATAAAAAACTTTGCTATGGGAAAGATACACAATAATCTTGGATGTCAGAGTTGTTCCAATTGTAGGTGCAAAAACACAACTCTGCTGCTGAGAAATATGATAAAGCTACAAACAAGCCCTGAAATTAAAACAGTATGAACTATGCACATATTAACATTTTAGCATATGCTGTATGTACTCCAGGCTTTAAAGGGATAATTCACCAAAAGAAAATGTATCATTATCAGTTATTTTATCTTTTAGACTTCCTTACATAAAATGCAAAATGTGGTTAGTTTGTCCTGCTCATTTCTGATGATAAAATGACAGTCAAGGGTGAGTTTCTCTTCTGAAGCTTCAAAAGCATCAAACAATTACATGTTATATTTGAAGATTCAGAACAGGAATTCACCATTGACTTTTATTGTGTACACAAAAAAGAGCAGGACAAATTGGCCAAAATGAATAATTTTAGTGCAGGCAACAACAACAAAAAAAAAAAAGATGTAAGAGGTTCAACGACATGAAGCTGAGTAAATGATGACAATGATGATAATTTTCATCTTTGGGTGAAATATTATTTTAACCTATTATGAATTATTGTCAGATTTAAAATGACAGTTAATATAGATAACATACCTGAGCCATAACTGACAGGATGTTTGTGATCTTCTGTACTGCTGCTGCTCCTTTCTTTGGTTTGAGAAATGATCAAGCTGACCCATATATTTGGAGACCAAAGGGATTGTTGTAATCCAACTGAATTTCACCGATACCTAATACAGTTTTAAAAGGACAAATCAGTTTGGCTGCTGATAAATTTGGGACAAACCTTAAAATAATATTATACACCAACAATCAAAGTATTCCTTTACCAGCACTTACAGATTACATACAAAATGATTACAAATGAACACAAATCTGTGAAACGTAGTTACATTCTTTGGACCAGCAGCAGCCACATTTCATTTTTTTGAGTGAATGGAATTCTAGTAGTTAATATGTCAAATATAACTTTTAAGTATGACCCTTGGCATTTAATGTGCAAGTTCATGGCAGTAGGTAGTTCCAGTGTGAATAACTACCATGCAATTCACTTCTGCATATTACTTCTTACTGTGTGAAATTAAATGGTCACTCTTTTAATTTTGCCAGCTCTGAGATATTTGCTTGGAATTTCTCCTCCTTTTTTACCCCTTTGCAAAAAAAATAAATAAAACTTATAGTGAAAGCCTGATTATTTCAGAGATCTTGTCACAAGTTTTTACATTTCTGTGTTACTTTTGCTATATTTTCACACTTAAAACAATGATTTGGTATTCCTCTTGTACCACTGTGCTCTTTTGTGCAAAGAAATACATCTCTTAACAGTTCTCTCCCAAGTGTTTTGGGACATCGTTGTCAGCATTGAGTCAGTAGGGTATGTAACACTTTTAATTGTCAAGAAATTACTTCTCTTTAAATGTGTTGGTTCAACATACGTACCTGTTGATCAAACAAATGGCTTAACTTTAACTCACACCAAAAACATTTTTTATTGTGTATCTTTCAGGAAGGTGCACTCACTCTTTTTTTTTTGTCCTGAATAATTTTGACATTCTTCTTTGGTAATTGATCAAGCAGGCTTGCTGGAACATTATATTTCCAAAGAACCAAATATGTCTTTAATTAAAGAGTGATTGCTGAATTAGTTAAGTTTTAGAAGGGGTGTACTCATGCTGCTGAGTACTGTATACATATATACTACAGTGTTCAATATAATGTATAAAGATTACACTGACAGCAATGCTTGAAGTGTGCTTACATTTTACTGTGCTGTACTGTCAATGGGCTCAAATCCAGTCCATTAGCAAGGCCAGGCAAAATGCACTTAAAAATGAACTTATTCTGGTTAAATACACTTTGGATATGATACAACAATATATGAATAATCTCAGAATTAATTAATTAATAGACCACCGAGCATTTTTTTTTCTGTTAACTAGCATGCATATTACTAGCATATTGGCTGTTTATTAGTACTTATAAAGCACAGATTAATGCCTTATTCTTCATGACCATAATTTACCCTTAATCCTACCCCATACCTAAACTTAACAACTACTTTACTAACTATTAATAAGCAGCAAATTAAGAGTTTATTGAGGCAAAACTCATAGTTAATAGTTACTTAATAGTGAGAATTGGATCTTTAAATAAAAATGTGACCAACTATTTAATTATATTTCTAAACACTCTCATGGCAAGTTATAACTATTTTACATTTTGGTGAATTAGTGGCTAATTCATACAAATTTGTGATGAAGCTTTGAAACATACTTACTTGGATGTTTAACATCACTCTGCCTGTTCACATGCCTTGTTTCATCATTGACGTATTCGAATAATTTCCCTTAGGGCTGCACAATTTGGCAAAAGTGTGATAATAAATATGTGCAGCATGTTTTATTATGAATAGCAGCACTGATTAGGTTGGCTTGATCAGTTTGTGGTAAATGCTGCTCCATTTCTGCAAGCACTGTGAGTTATAACCTACATTTAAATAAACAACACACACTAAACATCTTCCAAAACTTGTAAAGAGAAGTGTTTATAAACTTGTCCAACAAAATAAAGCATGTAATATAACATGTTTTTACTCTAAACTCAATTCATATACCAACATTATATTTACATATATTTATTTATTTATTTATAAACAAAACGTTAAATATATTAACACAACTCTGACTTACTTACCAATTTATTTTAATTACCTCACGTTCACCCAATTGTTTCATGTTGTTTCATTTTTCAACAGTTGTCTACAAAATAATCAGTTCACAATGTTGTTATAATTACACTGTACCATGCACACGCACACAAACTGATGGTGACAAGAACTTTGATTCACAATAGAGGGAGGGCTGTTAAGATCTATCAGCATACAACATACTAATAGAATGGATAGTTATTAGATGAGGAGCCTGAGATCAAAATTATGAAGTTATTGTTTAAGGCAGGACACTTCATGTACTGTTCAACTTTGAGATTTTGGTCTGTTTTGCTTCCATGTCTTCTTTTGCTCTAATGGAAAGGACATTTCCAAAATACACATTAAGGTATTTTTTTTAAGCCTACTACCCTCGTCTGTTTGCTTCTGTTGATTTCTTCTAAATTAACCAAAACAAGCCAACTGCATATTTAAACATAACATTTCAAGGGAAAAGTAGTAGTAGTAATAATAATAATAATAATAATAATAATAATACTAATACAATAAGATTTAGATTTTAGTTAATACAATAAGATTTAGATTAATAAGATTTAGTCAGATTGTGTAGCCTTACAAACAAGCACAACAAACTTGACTTTTGACTTTTTTTAAAGCCATATATGGCAAGCTAACATCTAAGTGATGCTTTAAAAAGTTAACATCTAAGTTTATCTGTCATATCTGTTCAGTTTAGTAAGAAGAGCATTTGTGCCTCCTTTAAATATATAAAAATGCAAGTCACTGTAGGTGTGGAGGGCCGGTTCTACATTTTTGTCAGGGAAATTTCTCATCCCTCCATGCTATTGCCTCCACACTGAACCTACATGCAAATGAGCATCTGTAGAACCTTAGATAGAGAACATCCTATCTAAATCCAATTTGGCAAATGCGTATATTTATCAAATGAGGCGAGAAGCGCACCTCTGTTTGCCAAGCTGGCAGTGGATCTCACTTCATAGCATCCTATCCCTGCCTGCTTGTAGGACATTTGGCAGGTAATCTATGCTATTACTGTTTCTCCAAAGCTGAGTTTTATTCAGCACTGTGTGGCTCAACATGGTGTTTGTATAGAGCTTAGTGTTTTTTTTCCCTCATTTTCCTCAACAGGTATTAAGCACCTTTTGCTTTCAGCATTACAAAGGGTAAGCAAAGCTGGAAGATTATTCAACTTTGCTTGGAAATGTTATGTAAATATAAGGACGAGAAGAATTTGTGTGTGAAATCTGTCATGAATTTAAATTGTGATAACTGAGATAGTATAGCGTGTGGGCTTCATTACTATAAGACACAGACAGTGTATAGAAACCTAACCCTAACCATATAGTAAGTGCATGTAGTTAATTAATTTTACTCAGTACTTACATAATTACATTGTAGCAAGGACACCTTAAAATAAAGTGCAACCGATTATTGTACCAGTAAAGTATTGTAATGCTTTTAGGACACTGTTATCACCCCCACTAAATATAGTACACCATCTTGGTTAATTTTCATTAGTTCTCATGCTACATTGTAATTACATTGTAATAATAATGAAAAACTGCTGAAGGATGTCAAGTATATTGTAAAAAATAAATAAATAAATAACAATTGTCCTTGCAATTTATTTACTATTTTGTTTTGGCCATTCACAATTTATGTAATCTCTTATGTCCCCATATTTTCCTGCGCTGAATGTGTGACATTATCTAGAATTCTCTATGACCCTGGATACTTACACACAACAAAGCCTTTGAAAGAACAAGCATAAGGCCCAAAGCACACTGAGGCTTGTTGATGTGAGCCCATATTATTCAAATGCCACAACCCACTGGGATCTTGCTCTTGGCCTTGTATTAATTCAAGTCCCTCTGAGTTGCATAGAGCCTTTGTCTCCATAACTCTGCTTTTGATTGGGGTCTGGCCTATGAGGCATGCAAACCCCCACTCGGGATGATTGTTCCTCCCTGGCCTAAAACTCTTCCAATCGGAGGCCTTTTCTGTAGCTCCAGCCACTGTTCTGTGTCCCCAGACTTGTTGACTTTCAAACAACTCCAGAGTTTTAACGAAAGTCCTTAGTGAAGACAGCACCAGCCTCTGTCTGTGTTTTATTACATGGCAGGACGACAGGGCCTCAGGTCTAACAGGGAAGGACCATGTGGACAAACAGGTGGGCTATTACTGCCTCACAATCCCCCTGTGCTGAGCGGACAGCTACTAGGTCATCCAAGGCCAACATGGAGGAAGAAAAGAGTAAGTGTGGCTGTTTTTCTCTTTGGTTTTAATTATTGTGCAAGATCGGACATGGTAGTCACCATCTGGGCAATTATTAGACATGTGTACTGAGCTGTGACTGGTTAAGTGTTTGTGCTTGACATAATATATAAATATGGTTAGAGGAGCAGTCAGGTGTGTCACAGCCCTTTATTTAGTGGCAATTCTTTCTACTGTGTACAGTTTTTCACAGAAACAAAAAAAGTAATAATGCAAAAACCACATTTAGTTTTTGTTTGTTTGTTTGATTGTTTTGTTTTGTTTTCTCTTGTATTTAACTATAAGATGCTAAGCAAAGTTTGCACTCAACTTAAATCAGTTCATGTGTACTTTGTATGATAACACCCCTTGACAAACCATCATAATCCCCAAAAAAGTATCAATGTTTTCACCAAAATATTAAACAGCACAAACTTTTTCAATATTGATAATAATAAGAAAAGGTTCTTGAGCACTAAATCAGCGTCTTAAAAAAACAACAGCAAAAAAAAAAAAAAAAAACACATTTACAGCGTCTTTAAAAACAACTTAAAAAAACATTTGAAAATCATCCAGACAAATCTTACATTTTAACACAACATTTGAATAGCACTGTGCATACATACTGTATACATATTGTATATAGAATTGAAAATGTTTTGACAAAAGGATGACAAAATGCTTCCCATATCTTTTGTTGTTGATGTCAAAGGTCCAATCAAACTGTGCTGTATTTTCGCACAAACTCATCTGTCACTTGGCAGAAGCAGCCTAATTAAGCAGATGCCAAAAGTGTCTATTTGTCTGACACTCTCTTGTCTTCAAATGATATGAACTAAACTACGCAGGGTAAAATAAATATTAATAAATAGTTTGTTTTAAAGATTTTTTTGTGTTTGTGTGCTAATTTCAATTTTGTCACGGTCTTGGTCACTACTTGATATCCAGTCAGTCCAGCAACCAATTGGCTAATATTACACGAAAAAAGTGACCAGAGGACAGCGTGCACAGGCCAGTGGTTAGGGGAATAAATCAGAAAGGTCAGGAAATTTGAAATACCGCCGTTGTTTCGATTTGGCAGGACACAAGACACTGCAGTGGCCACTCAAGCTTGAAATTATGTTTCCTCCCAGAGCTTGATGCGTGTGTGTTCCATCCTCACTCACTGTAGGTTAACAGCAATATTGTGTGTGTGTGTGAAGGAACATTTGTGTTTTAGGCCAGATTTCAGTATCTTCAGGCCTGTTTTTCCTTTCTTTCATGCACTAAAGATTCATATACCTGGTCCTATTCCATGCCTCATGATGTACTCTGACATTCTCTGGGGTGAAATTCAGGGCCGATGCTGGCCAAATGGGTGCCCTAAGCAGAATAGTGTTGTGCCTCCTCCCTCCAAAAAAAAACCAAAAAACACCTACTATAAGGGGTCAAAAAAAAAAAAAAGATCTTTAATCAAATATAAACTTAAATAAATAAATTGTAATTCACTTGTATTATTTATAAATTACAATTGTAGCTCTAGACAGTTACCTATATGGCTATGATTTTATTAATACAGTTGTCTGATTGATTTTATGGTCTCAAGCATTCAGAAATCACACAAAATAAAATGAAGCAGTTTTACTACGATAAAACCATGGTTAATTTTGGTAAGGGTTGTGATGTCCACATGTTTTTGTTGAAGAAATTAAAGAGGTGGCTTTTTCTATCGCAAAAAGGTGTCCAAAAATTCAAAATTAAGTGGATATTTGAATTAAATGTTTGGTCAATATTAAACAAGGATTTGATCATCCTGCAAGTGTCACAACAGCAATTATCAGGCCTTTGGTGCCCTTTGCAGTCATTTGTAATAATGTAAATAGTTTACTTTGTATTACATTATGTGTTTTAACAGTTATTCAATGAAACCATATTTAAACCATATGCCATATTTTGCCTCGTAGTTTTTATATAATACATTTTAAGTCATTGAAACTAGAATATTAAGTCAGATGTGTTGGTGGTGGTGGTGAAATTATTACCGACATTAAACCACGTTACTAATGTCAACAGTCAAAAAAGTTTCGCATTATGAACTTAGTTACCTGAAAGTGATGCACAGGCATCAACTGGGATGGTGCCCCCCTGGGAGTTGGTGCCCTATGCAAACTGCATACTCTGCATATAGGGAGCAGTTCACCAATTGAACTGGTGAAATTTATTGCTATCATGAGCTGAAATTACGCATATTTGATTTTTAAACATTGTTTGCTTTCATTATCTCTAGAGAGTGAGCACTACATTATTAAGAAGACAAATAATAGTCTCAAAATGAAAATAATTTCAGCAGCTTACTTTGTGACTCACACCTCATTCTTGACTTTTGTCCACAAAGCATTCAAACTATCATCATGTCCCTGTTCAGATATTTTATTTTTTTTAATCCAGACAACTGTCTTTCAAACTTAAAGGGGTCATATGATGCGATTTCAAGTTTTCCTTTCTCTTTGAAGTGTTACAAGCTCTTGGTGCATAAAGAAGATCTGTAAAGTTGCAAAGACTAAAGTCTCAATTCCAAAGAGATATTCTTTATAAAAGTTAAGAGTCAACCACGCCTACCTAAAACACCTCGTTCTAACATGGCCCCGCATATCTACGTCACTATGTGGAAATATTAGCATAATGAAAAATAATGTGTTTTTTTTTAACATTAAAGCATGTCAACATATTCTGTTACACCAAATACACAAAATAATTATCTTTAAAATAGCATCATATGACCCCTTTAAATAATAGCAGCTCTATTTGTGGGAAATACTTTTTTTTTTTTTTTCAATAGGCTATTTTTTTTACAAAGTTGTCTCATTGTTTTTCGTCCATCCTAATGTCCAATTGTTTGGACTTTAACATTCTTCAGAATATCTTCTTTTGTGTTCTACAGATGTAAGAAAAGCATACAAATATGACATGAGGGTAAGCAAATTATGAAGAAATGTAACTTTTGAGTGAACTATTTAATTTTGCCACACAGTGAACCAAGAGAACATGTGTCTGCATTACAACTTTTCAAAAGTACTAATAACAGTTTGAACACTGGCTTATGTTCCATCATGTTCAATTGATAATGCTCAGACACTACAACTCAGAGCAGTTTGATCTGAAAGCAACAAGAACTCACAGTGTGTTGGCTGAGCTGCTCAAATGTAGCTACAGTAGCTAAGATAGGTAAACAGCTAAGATTATTAATGTGGGTAAGATAAAACGTGGGTAAGATGAAAAACAAAATGTTGCCTTGACAACTAACTTAAAATCAAAGCACTTAAATTACTAAAACAAAAACTGAAATGAAAATAAAGCTAAATAGAGTAAAAAAAAAAACTAATACAAAATAACCATAAAAACTTAAATAGTATAAAAATGATACTAAAATAACACTGCACTTACAGAAAATCTGTACAAAATATGACACGCTGTACCATGGTATCATAGGAATTTTCTGTGTAAGTGTTGAAGCAATGGAACAGGTACTGTTAATTTTCTGCCAGGACATTATTGATTTTTCTACTTTTTTTTTCTTTCTTTCTTATTTATTCTTTCTTCTCAGGGTTTTACATCTCTTGACAGCAAATTTACAGAACTTTTCCACTTTGCCATGGCTTTTCTAATTGTTTGGGATTTGAATGAGCATGTATTAAATGACTCAAATGTATATGTATTCAACATATACATTTTGATTACTTTTTTCATATTTTATCAGTTTACCTGATACCTTTTTCATATTTCCTGGATTTAATGATTGTAGCAATCCTGCATTCTGCTTACATACACAGTGTGAATGCTGCATTAATATGAGCACTTAAATAAATACACACTGCTTTTGGGGGCAGTCGTGGCCTAATGGTCAGACTTGTAATCCGAAGATTGCAGGTTTGAGTCTCAGGTCTGGCAGGAATTGTAGGTGGGGGGAGTGAATGACCACCCTCAATAGACTCAATACCACGACTGAGGTGAGACCCTTCAGCAAGGCACCGAACCCAGTGTGTGTTCACTACTGTGTGTGTGCACTTGGATGGGTTAAATGCAGAGCACAAATTCTGAGTATTTCACATGAACAGGGATGTGAGATGGGGAATGTTTTGTGATCAGCGCGACGAGGCAGAGCAACTCCACAGGTATGCGAGGCAGGAGGAGCGATGGCCAGAGTGCTTGTCTGGCCTTGCAGAATGAGAACGGAGTGAAGCAGCTGCAGGTTTCAGGGTCTCCTTCCACTGTGCTGTGCTGAATGCCGAGCATATACTCTGGGGGTTTTCTTTTGCATCTCATTAGAAGCTCAAAGAAAGAATGAGAGTAGGAGACAGTCAGCTGTGCCAGGAAAACAATCAACATGAACACTTGTTGGGCTAAAAAGCAAGTGAATCTATTATTTGTTATGCAGATGGAGAGACTGCAAGTATTGAAGGCATTACAAATTGCTGTAGATTTATCCCATCGAACGAGGTTTATCTGATTATTTTCACAGAAGATATACATCCTTGTATACTTGTTCTGTATACAAAATCAAAGTAGCATTACGTTTCTATTACAATAATTAACAGAATAATTATTACAATAATTATTACTGCTATACTAAATATAAGTACGCTTGGAATCTAATCTAATATAATAATTGCTGTACACTTTATAATGTAATATGTTGCTGCAAACCAATAATCTACAGTCAGGCAAATATAGTCTTTATTACATGTAGGAAGAAATACTCATGGTAATTATTATTGCTGTTGTTGATATGCTGCTGATGCTGTTGTCAATAGTTATTTTATATATTACATTTGTGAAAATGTTTTAAAATGGTATTGTCATGCTTCAGGTCAGATGAAGACAATGAAGAGTCAAAGTAATAGAAGTCTTTATTAAATCCAACAAATACAGGTAGATCCACAAACAGGCGAAACAGTGTGACTTAGACAAACAATACCAGACAAATGAGTGCACAAGGAGGAACTTAAATACACAGTGATGAAGAACTAATAACGATCAGCTGCGATGATTGAGTTAGTATCCATGGAAAAATAGATTAGTGGTGGGAAACTAAGACAAAGGAAAAAGGAAACTGATTATAAATAAACTAAAAGTCCATGAAACTGAAACCAAAAGAGACTGAACTAAACATAACTGTGACAGGTATAGAATTACAATTAATTTAAATGACAAGCCTGCTTCTTCATCAACCTCCAACAACATTGATCCAGTATTATAATGGATCATATCTAATATTTATTCAGTGGATATTCGGTGTAGAATTACGTTATTAGGGGTAATAAACATTTCACTGTGTATCTGTCTATTATTGATGTAAACTGTACAATGAACCGGGGTTCCCAGGGACAGTTTTTTTACCCATAGATCCACCTCATACACATAAAGAAAGGTTCTACCACTTTAAGATGTGAGCTAACAGACTTAAAAAGTGAGCTGGGTGTTTGGAAATGTTTAACACATTTGCTTTACACAATCTGAATGTTGCTTCTGCATAAACTTAAAAATAACCCCAGAAACTAAAATAGATAGATAGACAGACAGACAGACAGACAGACAATAGATTATTAAAGAGATATTCTTTATAAAAGTTAAGAGTCAACCACGCCTACCTAAAACGGCTCGTTCCAACATGCCCCCACATGTCTATGTCACGATGTGGGAAGATTTGCATAACGCCGGCCAAATGTTTACGCAAAGAATATTCTCGCTGTAGTTTTGTTGCCACCGTTGCCATGCTGTGGAGACGCTGTGTTTCGTTGTGAAAGCGAACTACTTTGTTTGGCCTTTCAAAAGAAGATGATATCCATGGAGTCCAGCCCGGTCGTCACATGTGGTTGCCGCAAGCCCGCCTGCCACTCCTTCGTCGAATCCGCCGGCCGCGCCGTTCTCAAGCCCACCGGCCGTCGCTCACTCAGCACGCCGGCCTCTGCTCACTCATCCTGCCGGCCGTTCCTCACTCTAGCCGCCAGCCTCCGCTCACTCTAGGCCGCCACCGCTCACTCTAGCCTGCCGTGTGTGCCGCTGTGTTTCGTTGTGAAAGCGAAACTACTTTGTTTTTTCCTTGGAAATGCACGCTTCAAACAAAACAGTCAATGAAGACGAAGAAGAGAATGATGTGTGCTCCCGGCGCCTATTTATACTTTAGTCGCACCGGTAGTGACGTCATGGCTGTCGCCGGCCAACGAGTTGGTGTTTTTTCAATGTATGCTTCAGACACGGGTCACGACGAGGCGTTCCCCATAGCGCCCCCTAGAGGACGCAGTTCGAAGTTCCCATGAAAGGGAACATTGCATTTTTTTCAGTTGGAGTATAAAGCTCGCATCAATTAATTAACATTAACTCCACAGGAAACACTAACCACTCACAAGCTGTAGTAAGATACTGTGCAGATCTTAAATAAACAATGTCAAGATATGAAACAGTCCATTATTCTGTAAATTAAGTAGATTTAATATGGTGTTCATTGTGTGTTATAAATAATCATACTCTTAAACTTATAACCACAAATACATAAGTATTATGATGTATTATAACTTGATTATTCATTATTATTATTCATGAGTTGATATAACATATTATACGTTTTTTTTTTATATAATGCATTATGCATTCATTATAATGCCTTAAGAATACCCTTATAATGTATTATAAATACGGGCTTCATAGAAAGTGTTACCCACATTTCATTACACCAAATACCTAAAATAATGTTCTTTTTAGCAACATCATATGACCCCTTTAAACATTTTAGATTTTATTCATTTAAAAAAAAAAAATGCTTTCTAAACATTTGGGAGGGAAAAAAATTAAATGGAATCCTAGCAAAGATAAAGCTGTATTATTATGTGGATATTTTGCATGAGAAAGTCCCATCCATCAATCTTGGTACGTCATAAGCCAAAACTTTATGTAGCAAAATTTGGGATTGCTGCAGGAAATAATGTGGTATTAAGTTCGGTATAATTTGTTTTCATCAGAATCACGCAAGACAGTGAGGTTTTAGCACCTGAAGATGGGAATTAGCTGATGTTTAAGTCAAAATAATAATGCAC
>NW_015540090.1:283570-286324 GCF_001515605.1 Sinocyclocheilus anshuiensis | reverse complement strand
TGAATAGATAGGAGAAGCATCTAAAGAACAGCAGGTGGATTATATTCCTGACACTTTGAAGCAAATTCTGCTCCACTGTTTGAATTGCCATGGTGCGTGTCTCATTAATTGTTTATACGTGCTGTAGCTGTTATGTTCTGTTCTTCTTTACAGTGTGAAGGGCATTAATATTTTGTTAAGCATTGGAGTTGTGTCAGAGGGATCACATCACATTTTTTCTATCATGAACAATGTATGTTTTGTTAACTGTATCAACCAATTAATTAAAAAGATCAGTCTCAAAAGAATCATTATTTATCTCAAGAGCACTTATGAATTCACCTTCAGTAGAACCTGAGTTCAGCAGAACAAAGAAAGTCAAACTTGTTCAGAATGACATGAGGGTGAATAAATAATAACAGATTTTTCATTTTAGAGTGAATTGTTCCTTAAATAGTGATTTTGATTCTCAGGGTGCTGATCATTGACTCCAAGTTTATTCATCGCAGTTATTTTGAGGCAAATTAGAAAACTAATGGGTTTCCAGAAATTTTAAATGATGTGATAAATAGATGGTTGATTGTTACAAAGTGTCTCCTGTAGAGATATTCTTCATACTTACTCTCGATGAACATTGCGCAATAATGTCTGTATGTCTCTGTCGTATTAGTGCAGTGCAAGTGCTGAAACAAGACAGAAAGGTCACTACGCCCTCAAGTTACAACATTAGAATTGGATTTTCCCATGTTATAGCTTTTGTTAGGAATTCTGTACCATGATAGAGGAAGGTCAAACATGGTTCTTGGCTGATTACACTATGACTGTGCCATTAATCATCACTGTACCCAGCAGTGAAGTCCTATAGTTCAGAGAAGCACTGAGATAGAACCGAGCTCTTGAGGACAGCGATGGAAGGGCAGCTCAGTTTCACTGTGATTGACAGCTGGAACAATGCAGCAGATGTTGGCAGCAGTTTAAAAGAAAAACATCAGATGGGGGGAGGAAGTACTGGTTAGTACGCTAAACTGACACCTACTCTTCCTACTGCTTACATTTCTCTAAAATAGTGCAACAAGGCATAACTGTAAGATCTACTGAGAGAAACATTGCCACCTTTAGAGGAGTAGACAATAGGAGAAGCTACGTCCACTCACATTTATTAGGTTGTGGCTGTCACTTGAGAGAGATGTCACCACTGCATCTGCTGCCATTTGTGTCTTCCATTGTCGGACCACCCGGTGGAAGTAGTGACAGGTCCTTGACAGCAGTAGAAGACAGAAAATAAACACAATGTCGTTGTTGCTTTTTTTGTTTCCTTCGTCTTTCTTTTTAAGAGAGCAGTGTTGCATGAAAAGATTTTAACCTTCCCTTTGAAACCTAAATAAAGTATGGCACTTGAAGACTCTCAGCCACAAGTTACTTTTTATATAAAGAAAAAGATGCTATATTTCTGTCCCTTCTACAATATGAAAGCTCTAACTGTAGTGATATGTTAGTGAAAAGACCACAAAGAAAAATGCATTTAAACAACAGGCATGTGGGTATCACATATCCTTTAGAACATGCAGAACAGCCAGACTTAAAACAGAAAACTAAGGGATGTTTGTAAAAAGGTATTCTTGAGGACTGACCTGGTCTTTGGTGGAACATTTGTGAATCACAAAGGAAGATGCTGCACAAACTTTTCTCATGACTAATTTCACTGTTCTGTCATTTTTGCTATAACTTTTAATCAGCTTGTGTTGTAGTGAGTTTCTGTCCATTAAGTCAATTCTCCTCAAGTTAAGACTGGCCCATGCTAAAAGATTGTTAAAAACTTATCAGATTTTCAAAATGTGAGAGACCACAAACATGACAATAATAATTAAAAAAAAATCATATATTTAACAGTTTTGTTCCTATAGTGTGTGGAGTGCCGTGATGTGACCAAGAAAGTATACCACACACTGACAGATACCATTCACAAACAACAAGAGTTCTGAATGTCACACATGGGAAATCACACAAAATCTTTCACGGTCAAATGTAACTTTAGAGTAAACAAATTGTGGATGACAGGCAAAAAGAAATGTTTGTACAGAAATGCCCAGAAAATTTGCAAAAATAAAATAAAAATATTTGGATGAAGTTTTGGAGATAGTATGAACATAGACTTTACATGTTAAAGTGTGAGCTGGAGAGCAATACTTCTGTCTTCCATCAGCTCACTTTCTGATTGGGAATCATTTCATCCAACGTGACAATCTACAGAGTGTGTGCGTGTTTGTCCTCGGGGATCCCCCACACAACAGGATTTCTGTTCGTAAATATTCATCAGAGCAGATTCATCCACTCCTAAAACACCCCACACCACAGGAAAATCTGATAAGATAATCTTTAGAACCACCAAGATAATCGGGACATTACCTAGGATTGTCGGAAGGGGAGAAATCGGCCCAAAATCAGCCCGATTATCTTGTGGTGTGTACCCAGCATAACTTGGACAAAAAATGGACAAAGAAAAAAAAAAAAAACATTGATTGATCGAATGCACACTTCAGAAACTTGGTAGCAGTAGTAGATTTACTGCTTTATGAAAACTACATATTCAGACACACTACATATCATGAGTTTCGCAAAATATAGCATGGAATTAGACAGATTTAGAAGCGGTGTATGCATAATCACTTTGCCTGCAATGAATATCAGCTACATGCTATAATCTCATGCTTCTGATTTCAACAACAAAAGTCACAACAAAATAAATAAATAAATAAAATGTTAATGTTAATTTTT
>NW_015540090.1:280430-283275 GCF_001515605.1 Sinocyclocheilus anshuiensis | reverse complement strand
TATATATATATAATCTATATTTTTGCAACACCTCAATCTATACAACATTGAGTCAAGAGGCAAGTCTACACCATTTAGATCTTCTACTGTTCAAATATCGTTTTACTATGCAAATTAGCATTTTCAACATTTATGCATTGAAAGTGGAAAGTTCATCATATATGCTTTTGTTCCTGCTTACGTGCATGGCTGTGTTTGCATATGTATTAATGAAATGGAGCACAAATTGTAGCCACTACAAAGATTTCATCAAAGAGTTCTATTCTTCTATAATTTTAGAACCAACAACTTACTTTTTGTTGGAATATTATGCTTTCTTTTTAAAATTAAATTAAATGGTGATTTGTTATCTAGTGCATTTTTTAAGATTTGCTTTTGTACTTTTTGGGACCAAATTATTACTATATTATTTTTATCATTAATAAAATATACTTATTATTTTAAAGGACTATTAAAATAAATTAATAATTGAAATTAGAAATTAAATATAAATTATATCATACTATAAAAAAGCCTTAACAAGCCTTAAAGGTCCAAGTCTGCATTTTAACCTCATCATTACATTATTATTGTTTCATTTCAAATGTTTGAAGATGTATACGGCTTATACTACAAACCCTGCACTGTACAAAGGGAGCACATCTGCTGTTATATCCCACTTGAAGTTTCAGCCGTGCTGTAAAACAATCTTATAAAAGCTACATGATAGCCCCTCTCCACACCACCGGTGGGGTTCATTAATGCGACCTTCCTATGCATTCATTCATTTTTATTTTCCCCCTCACTTCACACTTGTTTATTTGTTTTCCAATCCATTAGGTCAGCGGCAGTGACAGCTTCTATTTTTGCCTTTACTTCTCCAGCCTTGCTTCATGGCTGCACCGAATATGCTCCTGAGAGGGTATATTGCCCCAGCCCTTGCGACTCATCACATCAAAGGAGAGCAGCACAAAGAGCCACTGATATTTGATCGTTATGATTTGTAGAGAGTGCCCTCATCTAATGTGGGCGTATTGCCCACTTCACTCACTGTAGGGTCTGATCTCTGACAAACACAGAGGCACCATTGAGGGTCTGTATGTTTGTGTGGAAGATGGTCTAAAGCATTAAAATTAAAATAAATAAATAAACTAATACTGCAAAATAAAGTTGATTTAATAATCAATTCATTCATAATCAACACTCAAATAAAAACTGAATTGTGTAACCATTTAAATTGCACAGGCATGATGAAAATCATGGGAACGAAATGTTGCTGAATAAATGTTGACTATTTTTGCAAGTTGGAATAGTGTGTGGAATTTCTCTTTACTATTTAGAAAACAAAAAATGCAACATGGAATATCATTTTATTGTAAAAATGTTCAAAATGTCATTTCCATCACCATCATTTCCACTACAGAATGCTGTTAAACATAAATTTGAGGTGGAAATGTTCACGACCATATGAATTGAATAAACTAAATATACTAATGACATTCTGAAAAAAAAGTGTTTTAAAAGAGATAATTATCTATAAAGCCACAAAAACACATAGTTGAAGAAATACCTACAATTTTCTGTTGCGTCACTCTAAAAGAAAGGGAAACACCCCCCAAAATTTCAGAGGGTCATGATTCAGCTGTACAAGCTTGGATGAACAGCTTGCGCAGAATGAACAGTGTAAAATCAAGTGTAAAATCTACTGCAGCAGCTTTCAGAAAATATTCGCATTAGATCAGTGTTTGATTTTGTTGAGATGAATTGGATAACGATGCCAAGCCCTCACCCAGCAGGGCACTCTCTCCCCATTCATAACCGCTGTGGTCCAGTCAGGTGACATTGATTGTGTGATACGCGACTCTGCTGGAAAGCAAGAACTAATTATCCAAGAAAAACATTTTCTCTGCATTCTGAAAACTTCTGTCAATGGTGTGTCACACAGCCGCAATGAATGTCAGTTTACTCTCTTGCGTCTCTCTGGGACTCGTAAATTTCATAACCGAGATAGTGTAACCTTTTCCGGACTGGTCTTAGGCTTTGTTTTTGATTTGGTCTGTAGGAAAGGTCTTACAACAATCTGTTGCGAATGATGTTTGTCTTTTGTTTTCATCTTCCATGTCTTTTGACATTTTCACATTTAATGGACATCAAAACAAGGATGTTTGCGCATCTTCCATGCCCCAACATCGCAAAACAAAGGCTTTGGGGGATCTTTCAAAAGTTTGCGAACACATGCAGGATGGGATTATGTCACTCCCCTCACCCGCAGATCAAAGATGAGAGGACGATGACACATGAAGGCATAATAATAAAGACAAAAAAGAGCAAGAAGAACGCCTGCTCCCTATTCATGCACCTCGACATCCTGGCCTTCTATCCCACAATCTATCACTGTGTCAATGGCTGGGCCACCCAGTACAGTGACAAATCTGCCTGTCAGAAGTACAGGGTCTGCCTTGACAGGCTGGCATTTTAACTACAAAGATTAATTCTGAAACTTACCAGCTCTTTCTCCAGACAACATCGCCATGATCAATACAGCATGAAAAAGCTCATGGCCCTTTGCTTTCACTCTATCAGTGTGCAAAGACTTTAATAAAAAGAAAAACAGTGGCAAATGATGCCCTGGATTTATGTTGTTTGCAGACACAATAAGTTCAGTTATTGTTCTAGTTTAGTTCAAAGATAAACTTCATTGTCTTTCATCGTCCATGAGTTTGTAATTGCTTTAAAACCATCAATATCTGACCTACCTGAAAAACTTAAAGCAAAAACGTTCCCTATTGCTTGTCATTTGTTTCTTTGTACTTACTTTATTACTCACTCTGCTTGTTTACGTCAATAATTGTGTGGGATATATATA
>NW_015540090.1:275407-280420 GCF_001515605.1 Sinocyclocheilus anshuiensis | reverse complement strand
AATATATAGCATTATTGTGACATAAAATCACTTATATCATGAAATAAGATTTTTCAGTTAAAAATACAGAATTTAATCAAATTAAATTAAATTTCATTTCATTGTGAATCAAATTGAAGCCTGTCAATCATTCTAAAATTTGCAGACACTGAAATTTGACAGTGTAGCAATATAGTGTCTGATTTTAGTAATTGATTTAAAAGTAAAATCTAAAATATATATTTTAAATATTTGTTAAATTATACATATGTGTGTGTGTGTGTGGTAAAAGTTGTTAAATGAATGTATGTTGTTATATTTTTAAAAGATTTTATGGACAGTATTGGACAGGGCAGTACAAGTGTGGGTTAAATATAGGCCGTCCTCGTTAAAAAAGTCTGAACACACCACTCGTCCCCATCCTCATCCATGTGACATTTTATGTAATTTATCAAAATAAGTGCACAGTTCTAGTAATGTCAGTCACATTGTTGCATGTTGAAAATGAAAGACCGGTAACCTCTATTGCAGCTCTATGTCTGTCACGGCCTCTGGATCGATGATAATCCAGTTAATTGAAACGGTCTGGTTCTCCCAGAGATGGCGAACTCTTGTAGCCCACGCGGGTCCAGCAGCAAGGAAAGCCAGTCATCTGCACTCACTAAACTAAAGCGGTCATCTGCCAGGTGGTGGGAGACTTGACAGTGACCTCTCTTGATAGCACCATCGGTTCCTACACAAGCTCTTTGCTGAACCAATTTCCTCCACAGATATACGACACATTTAAACATTTACATTTAGTCAGACACTTTTATCCAAAGCAACTTACAATTGGGTAATGGCGATAAATAAAGCGATTCTTCTTAAAGAGGCAAACAGACATAGGAAGTGCTCGTAATACCAAGTTTCAGGCATTGTTCAAATAAGTACAAGCTAGAAAGGGAAGGAATAAATAAAGAGAAAGACAAAGTTTTTTTTTTATTTTTTATTTTTTTATTTAGGATGAAGTCAAGTAGCGTTGAAAGAGATGAGTTTTCAGCTGTCGTTTGAAAATTGTCAGGGATTCAGCACTCCGGATAGGGGTGGGAAGATCATTCCACCAGCCAGGAATGGTGAACGAGAATGTTCTGGAAAGTGATTTTGAGCCTCTCTGTGATGGTACCACGAGGCGTCGCTCACTAGTGGATCTCAGACACATTGACAAGTGAGCTTGAAACCCTCTGTGACTGATATTGCGGTGATTACACTTGGCAGGGCTCGACAGACCTGGTTTCCCGACACAACAAGTCATGTAGGATTCAATTTTCCCCCATTTCTGTCTATACGTCTGGTTCTTATTCACTGGACCTTGGAAAACTTCTACCGTGCTAAGTGATATGGTACTTTTGGCCATTGTTTTTTACCAGTTGTTTTCGACCACTTACCAGTTGGACACACTTTATTTGACACAATGACATGGCACTACTTTTTTTTTTTTTATGCAGTTATCACGTACTGTACAATGACTTGAATATACCATATTCCACACACATATACATATACATATACAAATATATACATATATATAGGGTACAACGGGGCTAAAGGCGCCCCAGGGTAAAAGGCGCCTTTGATATTATTTTCATCTAAACCACTAGATGGCAGAAAAACTTTGGTTACACATGTAACCATGGTTCTATGACTGGCGGAAGACCGCCAGAGGGCGTAACAGAGTGGAAAATCTTCCTGTCCTTCCCTTTCTCGAGAACCTAATATAAAAGCTGTCACCTTCTTACCTAAATGACATGTCTGTCTATAAATACCTGCTTACACGTCATCACGTGTAAGCAGGTATTTATTTTGTTTACACCACCCAGAGAGGAGCTTACAAGGCCCTCCCCTTATGTTCTACTGTTAGTGTTATCTGTATGCACCAAGGGTCTGAGAGTAACGCAATTTCAATTCTCTGTGTGTATGTGCTGTACATGTGGAAGAATTGACAATAAAGCAGACTTGACTTGACTTGACTTGATCACTTCCTCAGAGTCTTCTCGTTGACCCGAGTGACCAGAGGCTCTGGCGGTCTTCCGTCAGCCATAGAACCACAGTTACATGCGTAACCAACGTTCTATTTCCTTGGCTGCAGACTGCCAGAGGGCATAACAGAGTGGAAGACGAATAACAAATCTGTCACGAGGGTCTTGTCAGCATGCATGTCCCTTTACGACATAACTCCACAGTTATCAATAAAGACAATCTGACTCTGTGCAGAAGTGAAAACCACTATAATTCAAGATTTGCAAAAGAAGAACAACATACAAACATATGAGATGTTTAATTTATTTTATTCAAATTCTCAATTTCAACTGAATTCAAATGATGTTCTTTCATATGCGCGCTCTTTCACCCAGTACTGCTGTTGAGCAACTGTTTGGGGCAGAAAAAACATTAAGTCTATTGAAACGTGAAAACGTGGAAGGTGAGTTCCAATTTGCCACTGCGCAAATGTCTGTAAGCTGAACCCCATGATGTTGCCACTGAACGTGTGGAGTGACATTTCACTGGATTGGGGAGGGCTTTATGGGCAGAGGCATAAGAGCTCGTGATGTTCTATTTCATAGAATGAACAAGTCTGCTCTTAGATACAGGAGAACCCTTATCACGATCTGAAAAACAAACAAATAACTGATCAGTAGTCCCGCAGGGAGCTGTCCTATCTACATAAAGACGCAGGGACCTCACAGGACAAAGTTCATGACGCATCTAGATATCTACCGAGTGAAACGCTGGCAATATCACTGGTGTGTTAACATAGTTACTTGACAAAATCTTGGGTAAAAAAGCCGGGTTTGGCCACAGCATCACTTTGGAGTCTTCTGGACCCCACTGTAAACATTGCGGGGCCACAGAGAGTTCATTTAATTTACTGACGTGTTTTGCTGAAGAAATGGCCATAAAAAAAGCGGTTTTCAAAGAAAGCCATTTAATATCCGCTAATGGCAGTGGTTCAAACGGATGCCCACCAAGGTTATCAAGAACAACATTAAGATCCCACTGTGGAATCATAACTCTACAGGGAGGATTTAACCAGTTAACACCTTTTAAAAAAGCAATCACCAATGTATGCTTCCCAATAGAGCAACCACCTATGAGACCCCTGTGCGCTGAAATCGCCGCCACATAAACCCTTATTGTAGAGTACGACTGGCCCATCATCAGTAAACTTTGCAAAAATTCCAGAATGTCAAGTATGGAACACATTTGGGGATTTAACTGGTGATCGTTACACCATCGTAAAAACAGTTTCCACCTATTTTGATAAAGCGCCCTAGTCGAACCCCCTGCAATCAGACCAAAAGGTTGGTGTCGCCCCCAACGGCCAGACGCAGAATTTCAGAGTCTGAGGTTGACCGTGCCATAACTCGCCGTAAAATAAAATCTATATATATAAAACAGTTCAAGCATATAACAATGTTTAAACGTTAAACCTAGATAAATGTGCGCTATATCCAATAGTTTGTGTGGAGACGCTTTGCAGGACATGGAGGCGCCAGCGCGATCGCTTGCATTTTTTTCAGTGGATACGCCATAATTTTTGCTCATAAAGGTAAGAGTAATACATCATTCGTAGCTGTAAAGGGTATACTTTTATGTGTGTGCACTCACAATATCAACAAAACGTTGTGCTTTTATAAAATAAAGAAAAAAAACATGATGCACTTTCTGCCGTCTCGTCTTGAACAGGAGCGCTTCACAAAAATGAACCGAAACTCAGCGAATACATGCCTCACAGACATGATAAATATATATATATACAGTATATAAAGCTTTAAATTACTACTTAAGGAAATAAAACAAATCAAAAACAAAAACTCTTTCATTATAATCATAATCCGTAAAGATGCACTTCTCTCTAAAGGCGCGTCTGAGGAGATGGCGAGTCAGTAAAAAAAAAAAAAAAAGTTTTTTACAATTGACAGCAGGCCACACAGTTCATTGGATTCTAATTTGAAAATAATTTAGAACATTCCTTTAAGGTTCATAGAAAAAGTGGACTGGTTTAGACAAAGCCTGTCAAAGACCGTTCAAATGAATGACTTCTACATGCGGTCAAACAGAAAAGGGGCCTCTATGTGGGAGCCTAGTGCTCATAAATCTTAAAATTCAATATGACAGCCCCAGGAAAACAGTATCAGTGATGTCAGATGGACACAGGGAGGATGCTAAGACCTTCAGAATGTAGAGAGCTTCACCTGTCAAAGGTGCACAGAAGAAAAATAACATCTTGGTGCATAGAGCAGCCCTACTTTAACCAAACAACGTGGAATCCTTGAAACAACATGAGAAGCCTTGAAATCTTGAAAGGGCTTTGTGTTTCATGGATATATATTGCCAATTCTTGGCACTCTTTAAAGGCTTTGGCCTAGTAGCCTGTCAAGCTTGAAGCTTCTGGGACCTTCTGTGGGTAAATGTCAACAAATAACATTTTGTCAATGTTTTAAACATTTAAAAGCTGAAATTCTAAGGAGCACACTCTTACCACCCTTGAGGCTGCGAGGATGTATTTTAACCTCTTAAGACCCGAGAAAAGATTTTTAGGAAAAAATTTGTTTTTTTCATGTCTTTACATTGTTTAGAGCATTACAAATTACAAAAAATAAATAAAAGTTATGCTATGTCCTCGGTAGAGGACATCTGGACTCAATTAAAATAAAAAGACATGAATGAACATGCATAGACAAAAACAATAGATTTTTTAAATCACCAATACATTTTTAGTTTTCAGGATTTTTTTTTTTTTTACCAAACTTTGTATAAAGATGATTCTCAACTATGTTATAACAGAATGATTTGATATACCATTTTTCTTTCTTCAAAATGTGTGTAAAATGGCCATAAACGGGTTTTCTCATTATATACAATGCATCTATAAACTAAATCTTATTTGCATATTAATGTGTTTTGGGGGCAACATGTAATGAAAAAAGAAGTGTAATAATGGGAGTAATATTTGACAAGATTTTCATAATAATATGTAATATTTCATAGAATATT
>NW_015540090.1:265317-270660 GCF_001515605.1 Sinocyclocheilus anshuiensis | reverse complement strand
ATCTAATTTGCATATTAATGTGTTTTTGGGGCAACATGTAATGAAAAAAGAAGTGTAATAATGGGAGTAATATTTGACAAGATTTTCATAATAATATATAATATTTCATAGAATATTGAAACATATTTTATTTCCCTATTCATTTGTTATGTCTTCCAAAATGCTAATAAACATGCTTTTAGTCCCAGTGTCCTCATATGAGGAAATGTATGAAATCAGCATCCTGTTTCGTAACAGAAAGTCATATATTGATTTGAAACCCCATAACATTTTCCTGAAATGTTGATTTATGACAGACAGTTTAAAAATTGGACAGATTTAAATGATAATTACAAAATATTATCATATATCCATAAGAGTGTCACTAAATTAATATCAGACATATTTGAAGACCAAGGAGAGGGAGTGGTCATAGTGAAACATCCAAACATTTAGTATCTCTGAAAAGCCCTGAATGTGCTCTGTACAGGACATCCAGACTTAAAACTGTGGCATGTATAGTCTCAGTGAAATACACCAAAATATAATGTCCTCATATGAGGTCACAGGGTCTCAGGAGGTTAAGCTGCGATAAACCTAATGTCTTGTATTCACTGTGTGCATCCCAGGCATTTATTGAGGTGGACAGCTTTGGCATACAAAAGTTAGCACTTGTTCAAAGACTCTGACCTGGAATATTCTGTGTGCTTTAGTTCCACTGTGTAGTTCCATGATATGTTCATAATGCAGGGTGTTGGGGAAATCACCAGCAAGTGAAAGGTCATTGCAAAAGGCCACGTTAGTCGAGTGTGTTGCATTAAGCCTTCCAGCGACAACCAGGATTTTTGAAGAGAATAGAACAAGATGCTTTAAAGAAAGCTTCTTCATTTCCCAATGGGCCAGCAGTAATCTCCTGAGCCATATGATCATGTGGAGAACGAAACCTCCCAATTCGGGGCCTTCTATCAGTGACTGAGCATTCAGGAGCGATTATTCCACATTCAAAGCCTATTTCTAACTGCTGAACTCTATAATCATCATGCTGCCCTGGTGTGGGTAGTGTGATTGCCATCAATAGGTATTTTCAAAATCAATGGCTCCAGAAACAACAGTGCTAGTTAGCCTTACTGTTGCAAAAACGCCCTACAAATCTCGAAGGCTGGCCATTATACAAAATACTGATTTTCTGCCATGATAGTGCAAATCGCAAACACAATAAATGCAATTTCTTATAAAAAGCACCGGCTTTGTGAAAGAACAGGTACTTGTGTACGTAATTATTTTGGAAAATTGTAGCTGGCAATTATATGATGCAAATCTCTACATCTCTCCATGACTGAAATTAAAGACACAAAGTTTGCTCCACCTTTAACTTCCATAATGTGCTTGAAGTCGAATTCCTTGTTATATTAATGACTTACAAATAATTAACATATAACATAAAAAAACATCCGAAAACCTAGGCTGCTGACATGCTGCCTATCAGCCAATGACTTCGCAGGCAGCGTTTGTTCATGAAGGTAACTCATGAAACTGATATCGGACATGCTTCTGAGGCAGCTTAATGTTCAATGATCTACAACAAAATAGAACGAGCTTCGGTGATAACCAAGCGAATACTTGATTACTTAATAATACTGATTTCTCGCTAGAAATAACTTCAGACGCCATCTTTATTTTGCACAACCATCACGGGATAGGACACACATGATTGTGGGTATCAAGGCAGCGAAGGATGCATCTATTCTGCCTTTAAATATCGACCAGATGAAGGTATTTCAGGAGGCAGGAAGTGAAGCTACATTGGATTCACGTGTCTTGATGCCTTCCTACCTTGAAATGTGTCCTCCAAAGGCAGTATTTTCCAGTTTCGGATGCAGCCGTCAGTTCAGCGTTGATTCTGCTCCGGTACCAGACTTGCTTGTTCGGTCTAGTCGTATTGGAAACATGCTTGTTCTTAAGCTCTCGGTTATTGGGAATATGCTTGTTCTTAAGTTATAGTTGTATTGTCGGGAACATGCTTGTCCGAGAGCTATCTGGTTGTTATTGGAACATGCTTGTTCTAAAAGTTATGTCACCCTTTTAGTTGTCAAGGACACCTTGTGTCTGTGTTTCCAGTGTCTTCTGTTTCGTTTTAGTTCCTGTGTGCCCTTATTTGGTTATGTTCCTGGTCTCGTTTAGCCTTATTAGTTTGCCTTGATCACCTGTGTTTAGTTAATTATACTAATCTGTCTATGTATGTGAGTCGCTCCCTTTCTGTCACTCGTTGTTCGTCACCGTTATACTAATTTGTTTTCCCTTGTTAATCTGCCTGAGTTTTGAGTCCATTATTAAACTGTAAGTTTTGGACTTTACCTGCTGTGTCCTCTGCCTGGCTTCTCAACACAGCCCATGACAGCTATAGGGAAACACTACACATGAAATATCCAGCACATACTTTATTTAAAATAAAATGGCTTTTCAATTTGCTCATGCTGATAAATTATGCTTGATAAGTCCAGGAACATTTTTTACAGCTTTAAAGAATCAGCTTTGATTTCATGTTGTTTTTAATATAGAAGATGGAATATGATGTTTCTGAGGTTAAAGCCAGCTTCTGTTACTTACATTTTCAATCGATCACAGGAGAAGAACAAGGAAAAAAAACGTGCTTTCAGAAAGGGTGATTAACCTTAATTTAATTTGCATTTCTGCCAAATAGGATTCATGGGAATGGACATCTGAAACAAGCTGTACTGCTTTTATTTCCTATGAAGCCAATCAATTTCCGTCTCTAAGCGAATGACTATAACTCAGTCCATTATTTTTTGTTGTCAGATCAATATCCATTTCCTTTTTCTTCTACTTACCACTCTACATCCCCAGCACTGCTAAATCAAATAAAATTCTTCCTCCTTTCAGAAGGGAATTATAAGCAATCAGGGTTCAAATCAGTTGTGTTCGGTCACCGTCACACTGCATTCATCAAAAGGCCAAAGCAGGAAGTGAGACGAAACCACAGTTCCAACTGACACTCATTGTCTCCTGTATGTGGCATTTTGGTTAGCTTGACTACCCATGGGTCACATTCACACAGCGCTTTTTGTTCTCTGTCTTGCGTTCCTCTCCCAGTCTGCTGCTTTCTTTCAATGAGTCCTACCTAATAACTTCCTATCAGCTGTATCAGAGCTGAATTTCAGCCTTTCTGAAATGGCTAGGCAAGTCCCATGGAGAGCTTCCAACTCTCACAATGCTTTGAGAGCTTTCCACATGCCTTAATTAAAGGCTGGGCGACCTATGAAAAGGCATAGAGCTCCATTAACAGAGGCAAAGTGTTAAATTTTATTTCTTATGTAACCAGTCACTGAAGCTGTAGCAAGCAATACGAGGACAAGAGAGTATATAGAGAGAGAGAAAGAGAGCAAGAAAGGACTCTTTGAGAGTTGGAGAAGGCCATTAAATATATCCCGAGATGGCCACTCTCAACTCAAGCCCTAATTGTCTTTGACTCGCAATTGTGTATGCCTGTGTTGTGAAATTCAAAAAAACACCTAAAGGTTTCTGACAGAACACATGAAATAATAATAATGATAATAATAATAATAATCAAGCGTAGCGTTAGTTCTGGCAGGTCACGTTAGTCAAGCTCGCATCAGCTGACTCTCAGCTGATCCCCATTTACCTATGGGATTAGCATTGCTCAATAGCTAATTAAATGGCGAATTCGGCCGGCAAAACACCATCACTAGGAATTGGGAATTTAGAGAAGTGGAATTCATTTCCCCAATGGTCTCACCTCTGATTCATTCAAGTTCGTTAACTTGAACACGTGAATTCACCGCATTGATCATAAGCTGCCTGATTCGGAAGTGACTGAGTTAGCATTACTTCATGCATCTCTACATTATTGTCATGGACTCCACGAATTATGTGACTGACTCAAGAACAAGTTCAGATGGGAACTTCATCCCCAAGAAGGATATCAAGAGATCAAGCATCCACTTCACAGCTGCTATGTTTCACTCTCTCGAACGTCTTCACAAGCGAAGTTCAATGCTCTCAGGTTATCTGCAACATCCATGTTGCTAAGGCTATCCATGTTGTTTAGGCTCATTTAGTTGTTTTCAGTAAAATGCTTGTGCTAGTTTATGCGAATGTGCGGTACTTATCTGTTGTCACTGGCAACACGCTTGTCGCTGCAATATGCTGCGCTTAACGGGGGTCTAATGTCATTTCATGCATTCTGAGTTATTTACACTGTTAAGAGTTGGATTCTTATGCGTGCGCGCACTCAGCGACCTAAGCGAGAGCAAGAGCGCGCCGCTTAACGCGTTTCTTCCATGGTTAAGGAAGTAATCGGCAGCGCTGCAGTTACTTGCTCGAGAAGACTAGGATGTTCGAGAGGAACTACACTAGCCTGCCTTCGGCTGGAGAGAGTAGCCGCTTGCTCCTGGTAATGACGCTCTCGCAGTGTTTGCATACTCTATCACAGATGAGTGAATTTAATGCAATATTTGTCAAATACACTGACGTTTCAGAAACGTTTTCATAAAGGAACAGAAACACTTTATATACTACTTAATACAGTGCCATCTGTTTATGAATAAGTTCAACATTAGCTTATGCTATTTAATACCAATAAAGTGGGGGTATATATGCTTTTATCAGTGTTTTTTGAAACGTGACTCAATATAACAGTGTGACTGCACAAAAAATGCTTTTACTGTTATAAATACACAGATTTGTGAGCATCGTTGGAATTGAATTGTTATAATAAGCACGCAACACACGTCGTGCTTGTCATCACAGAATTTAACCAACGAGAATAAAGTGTCGTCATCAAGGCTTTCACAGTAGGCTTGTTTGAGATGAGCAAAATCTGCGCAGAACCGATCACCGGTGATCACCGCGAGATGCATCCCGGTTAGAAAAGTGTCCGAGTTACGTCCGACTTGCTCTGATGTCATGCTGATGTGTGCAAAAAAACTCTCGCGAGGTGAGACGGCTGTGTCAGATTGTGCAGTCGAGCGCAGTTGCTCTCCACCGACGTGCGATCTCTGTGTGAGATATGTGATTGTTGTCATATTTCTATAAAAATCTAAAATACATGTTTGTATTAAAGTACAAATGAATGATAAATACACCTTTTGTATGAAATTAAATAGAATGCACTTTGAGTGTCTTGTTCATCATATTTATTTTTATATAAAGGCAACAGAACTGAAATTGTATCATGTTAATCAGCAGCACAGCACATGAGTGAGAATAACGCAGTATCTGTCTTTGATCTCGTTGGTATCTGTTCACTTTGAGAGGTCCGAACTATCCGTCTTGACTGAGCTTATTTCACTCCTCCCCTCACTGCAGCCGCCTACTCTCGCCTAC
>NW_015540090.1:263604-263910 GCF_001515605.1 Sinocyclocheilus anshuiensis | reverse complement strand
TGATGGGAAACGACTGACTGACGACACAGCTTAATGCTCATTGGTTCAGACAACCGTGATGCTGTGTTCTCTTCTAAAATGTTTTATTTCTTTATCTGGTTTCATGTGATTAAGTATTTAAATTATGCATGAATATTCCCAAACACTATGACAGTGTGATCGAGATATGTGATATGTGATTGTTGTCATATTTCTATAAAAATCTAAAATACATGTTTGTATTAAAGTACAAATAAATACACCATACACCTTTCGTATGGAATTAAATAGCAAGCACTTTGAGTGTCTTGTTCATCATATTTATTT